>NW_028281075.1:3335000-3495000 GCF_059751285.1 Brachycentrus maculatus | reverse complement strand
TTATGCTTGAATCTTCAAAATATTTTAACGAGTTTTTATTTATAAAAAAATCCTCAATTACGTTTTAAGTAATCAAAAATTAAAAAAAATATATAATAAACTTATTGAATGCGAATTCATCAAAATTCCGTTGAAATGTGAATTGAAAGTAACATTTTTATAATGGACTATTTTTAATATGTGGTAAGTAATTTATCTTTTTCCGATATCCTCGTAAACAATAGAAGATATTACCCCAAATGAAAGATGAACAAATTAGTTTTGAGATAGACATACGGTTATCTGGGCATCAACAGAGCTTACGACCTGTCATCAGCTGGCTAGCAACTAATTACCTTGTATACTGTGTACCATTCGAAATTCTGTCCATGATTGAACAATCGTGTCAACAATTTAAGTTTTACTTTGTCAATACCACTATATCGAAAAAAAAAATTAAAAACGAGAAACAGCTCTTACCCCCTCTTCAACCTTCAACATCCCAAGGAAACAACTCTAAAACTTAGAATCGGCTTCACATACGGTGTTTGAAAATAATGCGGAATGCATCGAAACACGTGTCACAATAGATTCTAAAAAATAGCGGTATTTACTAAGCAAGTCTTAAATTAAAAATGAATTGAATTTACCACAAAGTGACTGCCGAATCAATTTATAAAAATAATATTTTATTGATTCCAATACTACGTGAAATCCAGTAATTGTATTCAAAGATTTTTTCCTTTCTTAACGACCGAAGCCAATTTGTACATAAAATATTACATGTATACTTTATGATAAATAAGATGTTTTCTCTTTTTAAGTATATTATCGGTTCGAAAAGTACTTATCTAAACAACGATGAACATATAAAATACAAGGAATTATGCATTAGCCTGAAATATTGCAATTATTATTGCTTTATAGTTAGGAAGTGACATATTCCAGATATCGGTGTGGTCCGCGAAATCATTGCCGAGGTTTTGCACATAGGAGTATTGAATCCAGACACTGTCTGGCTTTTATTACAATAAAATATATCGCTCACTCCTTTCAAGAACGTCATAAATCAAAAATCGTCAGTTTTCAGTTTTGCGTGTTTTTGGAATGCCAAGAAAATGTACTATATCCCACCAAAAGCGGCATATTTTTAACTAAATATTTACCCGCTTCAGGGCAGAAAGTATTGTTTTTGCATTTTGAAGAAAGGGCATTGTTTAATATTTTTTTTAAATATGCCAAGTTTTTTTTAAAATGGAGAAAAAACATTCAGGTTTTATCTTAAAAGGTCTGTTGCACAGTAAGAAGTTCAATAAGTGGCTTGATATTTATTTTTAATACATTGTATTATATTTTTAAACATTAAAAACGTTCTCCTGAAAATTAGAGTTTTTTTATTTATGACGTTCTTGAAAGGAGTGAGCGATATGAGGGTTTCTCGTGTTTCAGGTTGGGATTTGAAAACGATAGTTAACAAAAACATTCAACAGTTTTTTTTTATTCTAATTATGTGGAATGACTCATGCATTTGCATAGTCAAACTGCACGTTGTTAAAATGAGTTGAATGCATACACATGTTGTTTCCTTAATTGGGGCCATTATTACATCGGAAGGACAAACTGTTCCTTTCGAATATTTGCTAAAAATCTCCTTTTCCTCTCCGTTAGTTAATTCTATCACATTCATCAGAAATAATTACTACAGAGGCCCGCGCTTAGTAAAGAGAGTACGTGTGTTTTTATAACTAAGGTAATTTAAGGAATCCCTTTGCTATTAATTTTTTAATTATACGATTATAATCATAGTTTTTTTGGAAATAAGAGCAAAGGAAGGCTAATGAAAGCTAAGTACGATCAAGTATTCAGTCAGGTCAGATGTTGGGCAATTGGCGGGTATGTATGAGGAAATGCATGAATGTGGAAGAGGCGAAGATTGTTTGTAAAGACAGACTGCTGTGGCTATGTATTCTCTCTGCATACACCTGCAGCGGAGTGGCGTGATGATTCACTAGTTTTTTTTTTATTATTAATTCTTTCAATCTACTTCGTAAAACCTAGTTTTTTTTGTTTTTTGTGCAATCAATACTATTCGTATTTTTAATTTTTGTTATCATTATCACGCGATCTACTATCGTTTATGACTTATAAACATATTCTAAAAACATATCATAATGCCCTAACAAGGCGAAACAATTGTCACAATATAATTTTTTTATGTATTTTTGTTATTAAAATACAACTTAGTAGACTCAAAAAATCTGTATTTGATTTAAAATTAATACATAAACATATCAATATTTTAACAAAAGGAAAATTTACTACTCTTATAACATATTAATGTAATTCATTAAGCTTCGTCAATAATCTTATCCGCTTCCGAAGTGTAATAGTCAGAACGCTTAACTGCCTCTCTGGAGGTCCCGGGTTCGATTCCCATGGGGGGATCAAATAAATATAAGTGATTTTTTCAATATTACACTGGACTGGCACCTAAAGCGAAGGGATGATCACCTTTCCTTCATAGGTTAACAATCAGGATAACACTGCGTTTATATGAAGCAGTGCCTTATGCACCACTGGGGTACGGATGAGTGTTAAAAGAAGACCATTAAGCTTAATTAATAATTTTTCTCAATTTGATAACGATATTGACTTTACGATTATACCATACGATAATTTTTCTTGTTCTCTTTTCGTTCCGTCGATTAATTTCTTTAGAACACGATACCTTTAACGGGCATATTTTATTTGGTACATTGTTCATGCAGTTAATGTAAAAGTGCTGACAGTAAAAAGACTGAGTAATGCGGCAGAATAATTACATTATTTCGTTTCTCGAGAAAGACACTCATTAGTTCCGCACCCCTGATCCCCGGATGACGGCGGTCTTACTGGAAAAATTATTACGAATAATGATCTCATTATCAAGGGCTCTGCAACCTTTTTTTAAAAAATTAAATTAAAAAACAAACAAAAACACATAAATCCGTAAGGGTGCAGCTGTAATTTAATTTAACCTGTGGCATTCCAACATAGGTGAAGAAGAATATGGAGTTCTGGGCATTTACAGGGCTTACGACCGCCATAGGCTGGTTTAAGTGATCAATTTACACGTCTTACATTCCCCAATTGAACCCATGATTGACAACCACACGACTCAATTTTCGAAACGCCTAGATATATTGATCAAATTCACGTGACACAGTTCATGTAAGTTCACTACTGACATCTATGTTGGAATAGGGAAAGCTTTTATTAATCAAAGACTTTTTCTATTTGTACTTAAGTTCCGAATCTTGGATTTAATTCACATACATGAGCCCAGCCTGAGAATCGGTCTTCTTCATCTATGTTAAGATGCCAAAAAAAAAAAAAAACTAGCTCCGTCTCAGAAATAATCCATATTTGTGAGCCAGTATTTGGACACACTCAAAATGTTGAGTGATATTCCACATTGGATCTTTTGTTTTTAATTTCACAGGGACGCTATCAATATTCTTCATTGTAGCATTAATCTAATTCATTTTAAACGGTTATTACTTTTACTTTATAGGTATTTATTAGTTTAAAACAATTTTTTTTAAATAAGACCTTAACACCGGTAGAATTAAGTGACAATTCATGTTTTTAACAGCAGGATTCCAAAAAAGGGTATAAATAAATTAAATATCTCCATTTATAATTCTCCGAAGTTAAAAACTGCGTAGTTTAATTCAAATTTGCTTAATTTAAGTATGACACGCTGACCATTACACCACGTCCGCCTCCGTGGTGTAATGGTCAGCGTGTTTAGCTACCGTGCTGGAGGTCCCGGGTTCGATTCCCAGGGGGGGGGTGAAAATAAATATTAGTGATTTAACACTGTAATATTTATTTAATATTACCCTGGACTGGTTCCTGAAGCGCAAGAGTGATCGCCTTGCCTTCATGTAAGTAATGATCAAGATAACACTGCGTCAATTTGATGCAGTGCCCTATGCACCATTAGGTGCGGATAAGGGTTATAATAATAATAATTTAAGTATACTTTTAAGAATTACATAAACTTATAAATTGTACAAAATAATAACATAGGAATAAAAAGTTTCAGAATTACATATACTTAGGAATTATACAACAAAATTACATACTTAGGAATAAAAAAATTCAACAGCCTCCCTTTAAAATATAAAACACACACTCTAAAAATGAAAGTTAACGAACAATAAAAACACACACAGACTATACAATAAAAAACTAAACAAGATAACTACCTCGCACAGCTTAAAAATATATGTTCCCAGTAATATTTTTTTAAATGTATGAGATGTAGCTATCAACAACAACAAAAAATCCCTCTCCAAGAACAAGAGCTCAGTCTCTTTTTTGTAGAGGCTCAGCGCAACTTAAATTAAGTAGAAATATGTAGAAATTGTTATAAATTGTATAAAAAAGTAACTATATTAAATCAAAATAAATAAAACATAAAAATAACAACACAAAAATATATTTTTTAATACATTGCCAAGAAAAGGCCCTAAATACTATGGATGCCCAGTTTGAAATATTTTACTTCTTTTCCCATTCGGTCGCGTTTGGAGCAGGAAATAAGTAATATGTCGTTTTTATGATCTCATATCGCAAATTACTTCCTGGCCTCATCAAAAGCTATTTTTCTGGATCGTTATTTTATTGCCGTATATTTTTTATCCCAACTTTTTGTAGGCACGACTGTGCGTAAATCTACAGTGTTACAAATTATATTCGCTATGCAAAGTAATTCGGCACTTAATTAAAGCTTTTCATATCAATCCTTATGATCCTATTTAATGTTAATAATATAATTTGGAACCTGGTCTAAGGAGCTATTTACAAAATATAATTAAGAAATGAATCTAGGTTGACGAAAATAATTATTTAATTTGTTAAAATAACTTTATTTCAATAGCTGCGTAATAAATATCTAACAAAGCTTTTTTTATTTATTTCAGGTCATCCAAATGAGTGAAACTGTGAAAAACACGAAAGTATTTTTTTTAAATCACGACTAAAAATATATTAAGAATTATTATCTGTGCTGGTAACTTGAACTTTAACCCTTTCCCTGCGATAGCGCTGAAAGTTCAAGGGCAGTGGCGTGACCAAGGGTGATCGCTCAGAGCGAAGAACAGCGACGCATGATGACGTCGCCTAAGCTGGAATTACTCTTGGCATGTGTCGCTTTTGTGTCGGCTATCTCCATCACTGGAGCTAAACTTCCCAGAGAGTATAGCCGCTACACCGACAAGTGGTTTGATAACACCAATGATGCGAGCGACTCTTTCAGACTACTCCAGGATGGGAGAACCTACCGACCTCCGTACTCCGGTATGTTCAGACCCGACTACCGCCACCTTTCGAAAAGCCAACAAAGAGTAGAAGAAGACAGAGCTTTCGAGGCCTATGTTCGAGGACACCTGGAACTCGATACACAACGGGACAGTGGAACGATACGGAAAATATCCCAACTGAAAAATATCCCGAGACCCGAGGCAGAAATTAGTAGTTTCATATCCAGGGAAATAAGAAACTCAAGTAATAAAAGCAAATCACATTTCAGCAAAAAATATCTTTCCGATGCCACAGAAGCTAAACACGCAAGCGCGAAGCTCGATACATTCGTAAATGTTGATAATAAACACGACAAGAATATAGGAAACGAGAAACTCGTTATCCATGGAGGAAAACAATCCGACAAAAGCACCGACAAGAACATAAGAAACGAGGAACTCGTTATTCATAGAGGAAAACAACCAAACAAAAGCGCCCTATTTAAATCGGTCGATCGTGAAGATTCAAAGAAACATCGCCAGATAATCAAGAAGAAGGAACGACTTCTGAAGGAATACGCGAGAAATAAATACGAAATGGCGGAAAAGGAGTTGCTTAAGAGGAATAAGCGTGCAGTGTCTGTTATGAATTCGGAGTATATCAGTGTCGGTCCTCAGTGGGGGTCGCCAGTGTGGCTTGGCGGTTCTGGAGAAGTGGCTCTGCGCGTGCGGACTGCCGGGCACGCGGTGGTGTTCCGCGCGGAGGCGCGCTCGCTCGGGCACGTCGCCTTCGCGCTGGGGAACGACGCTGTGCTGGCGTGGCTGGATGAAGACGGCACACCCAATATCCTGGTGAGAATTTCATTTTACGTATTTCAAACTAGAATTAGCTTTATGATTGAATTACAGTGTCCAGTTCCTTATTTTCTTTTCTTTATATTATTTTTTTTGCATTTCACAATATAATCCCACAAAGGCATAGACTGTGTGTGGGTTTACATTTTATTTTGGGCTATAATAAAGGGTACAGGAAAGAATACAATAGATATCAAAAACATATATTAGTATATAGATTAAAAGTGCTAATATAAACTACAAATATTTGATTTTAACAGAAAACAAAAAAAAAAACAAAAAATTTAAATCAAAATAGTAACAATAAGAATATACCATATGGGTTGTAAATTAAAAGAGGAAGCTTCTTAGATCTGTTTTTTTAAATAATTTCAGCATAATATTAAATTGATACAAATTTAAATAATTAATGTCCATCATTTAGTCTTTATGGAATACCCATCTATTACCATTTATCCTATTCTCCAGTCTTGTCTTAAGGCTGAACTCGCAAACGTCCAATTCAGAAAGCGACCGGCCGCGCATGGGTCCAGACGTGTCTCCGCGTGCATTTTTTTTAAGAATACGCATTGGAATTTTCTTTTCTTTACAATATACATTTATCAAAAAGTATTTTTAACATTTTTAAAAACTTTTAATCACTCTTTTAAAGATTTTTTTTTTCAATACAAAAACGGTGTTTCAAGCAAAAAAAAAAATTAAATAAACGTTACCTGGGTAAACAGAAAAATCAATTGCTGTTCATCGTAAATTGGGCATTGAATGCGAATCTCCACTTTGAATCCATTGTTTTTATTTTTTAATAAATTTTTACTCAATTTTTTAATAACCATAGCTATTTTTTTGCAGATATGTATTTCGTTTTCATTTCTTGTATTCCAATTCCCAAAGCTGGTATACTCTATGTCATCTCAAAGGAAAAGTTTCAGCATAAATATACTATATAGAAGCTTGCACGTAAATAAACAAAAAAATATTTAAATGAACCATCCCTGAGAGCTTTATTCCTCCCTGATATATGGAATCCCGTAAAAAATTCGCTTCATATACAGTGATTGTTTGAGAGAGTTTTGTACGACTCGAGAATACTGAGGTGTGGAAATATTTAATATTTAAGGTCTTTATCTTCAAGAACTCACGTACGAGAAGCAGAGTATTATTTATTTAGTGTTTTATTTTACAATTCAGTCTTCTTTTGTCAACAGAACTAATCAAATATGTGACGAGATGTTTATTTACATTTAAAAATATAAATATTAAGTAATTGCAAATAATACAAAATAAAATATAGTGCTTTAAACAAAATGAACTATATGTTTTTGTTAAATACATATGAAGATAATATTAAAACATTCTTTGGACGGGAAAGGTATTTCTACCCGTTCGGTCGATTGATGCTTAAGGACGGGAAGGGTATTTTTAACTTCCGAGTGAGAGGAATTACATGTTTAATGTTTTTATATGAATATTATGTATCAATCTCTTTGATAAGGCCTTAACTATGTGTACATAATTATCAAATCACGTCGCCAGCGATACCCAAGCGTAAAAACACCTTTCCGAAATGTGTTATGAAATTAAACGTATCACAACAATAAAAATCCTTCACCCGACTTTTTTTTGGTGGGATGGCCAACTTCAAACACGCTTATATCCTTTATCACTAAGCTATTTTGATTTATTTCCAATCTCGTATTAAATGACACGACATTAAATATTTTGTTTCCTCGGTGTATGAGACTTTTATGATCAAATGCAGTAGACGTTTTTGATGCATTACTTTTTTTTCCACTAGTGCATTTTATGCATTTTTTTTTTTTTTCACTTTTACCAGATTTATGCATATGCACGAAGAGTATTATTGCCAAGAGTTTTTTTTACGCTCATAACCGCTCATTTGATTAAATAACGAGACCGTGGGTGTTCTGAATTGTACTTGTCCGTATATGCACATATAGCTCACTCCTTTCAACAACGTCATAAATCAAAAAACTTATTTTCTCAGGAGATCGTTTTTAAAGTTTGAGAATATCAAATGTATTAAAAATAAATATCAAGCCACTTATTGAACTTTTTTTACTGTGAAAGAGATGTTTTTAGGTAAAAGGTGTTTTCTACATTTGATAAATATTTAGTTTATTTAAAAAAATAATTAAACAATACCTTTCCTTCAAAATGCAAAAACAACTCTTTCTGCCCTATACGGGTAAATATTAAGTTAAAACTGTGCCACTTTTGCTGGGATATAGTATATTTTCTGAGCATTCCGAAAACATGCACAACTGAAAATTGACGATTTTTTACATATGAAAGTAACATATCGCTCACTCCTTTCAACAACATACGTTGTTGAAAGGAGTGAGCGATATGTATGTTTTGTTTAGGAATACGTATTTTATCCGTGTGATTTTTTACTACTTATCACAAAATTAATATCATTAATGCCCTTTTCACTTAACTCAGGATTTTGAACTATTTTCACTCAACCCAAAACCAAAATATTTGTTAAATAGAAAATCACTTTACATTATAACAATTTTTAATACTTTGTTATTGATAATAACTTTTATAAATAATAACACAAAAAGTGATTTTGTGTCTTTCAAAGTAATTATGTACTTGTAATCGCTTGAGACCCGGGAACAATATTCACAGTTTGGCATTTTGAAATGCACCAATCCTTGTTGAAGAGTTTTTGCTACGAAACCTCGAAATCAGATGTTTGCGGCCCGGCTCTCCCCCATATCATCAGACTGATGACGTTTCATTCCGATAAAATAATGATTGAGGCATAATACTTAACAATTAACATTTATGGATTACATATCGCAGTCATACAGGAGAAAGTGACGAAGTGATTTTTTTTTTACAAAAACGTGATCATTGACTATTTGATATCTTACTAGATTAATATGTACAACATTTTGAGTGTGTCCAAATACTTGTTCACAAAATCTGGATTCTCTCCAATTACAGGAGTTATTTTCAAATTATTTTTTGACATCTCATCAAAGATGAAGAAGAATATGGAAGTCTGGGCATTTACGGGGCTGACGACCGTCATAGGGTGGTTTAAGTGACTTTACACACGTGTAACATTCACCAAATCTACCCATTATTGACAACACACTACTCAAAGTTCTATATATGAACCAATTTTGAAACATTATTCTTGAATCACTAGAACTTCACTAGAGACATCTATTGGTAAGATGAAAAGAAGCTTAATATTGCCCTGAAAAAAATCCCAAAGGATTTTAAACATGGAAGTTTAATAATATATTGACTTGTTAAAAATGACTGCATTGATGTTTATTTTCTTGCCAAGCAAAAGTGACTTAAATGTCCCTCCTGAACATTTTACGTTTTGTTAGTTGGTCACTTTCTCCTGTACGACTACGATATTTACATTGAACGTTTTTCTTACTGGTGAAGATTAATTGTAGGGGACTCAGGACAATATATTTTGTGACATTTTCCAAACATATTCTGAAATGTGAGACATAGCCACGTCAAAAAATAGTCCATATAATTTTTTTTGTTTGAAATATTTGAGCCCATATAAAAAACCAAAGACGGCTACAAGTAATATTAAGTATTTTCATATTTTTATTTTAAAATATTGCTGATGGCACATTTTAAGATTATGAATATTATGAGCTCAGATTTTTTAAACGGCCTTCTATAATGAGTTTCTTTGATAAAACGAAATAATAATAAAAATTCAATTTCAGTTCGATAATTATAATATCGAACATAAATTAATTACCGTTTTAATTACAAATATGACATCCTGAAAACCTTCTTTAGTTTTATGAAATTATCACAAAAACCGACTCTTTGACTGATATAAATTTTAATCTAAATATTTTTATATCCATATGTTAATATGTTTTTATCTAAAGGTCGACTAGTAGATTTAAATCAAACACGTGTCGATATTGTATGTATCTGTCGATAGAGGTATAATATTTTGCCTAGATTCTCTTTACTCAACAATTTTATTCGTCGTTTTGGTCAACAGTATAAGAAAAACAATTCGTTTCATAAATCGAGAAAATGTCCCGAGGGATTTTACGATCGACCAATTTTAGGAAAACTTTTATTGCCTCTCTTCAGTATTTTTTTATAGACAAATGGGTTTGACCATATTTCAAAATGGCCACTTAACGGAACGTTCGAAATGATTAAGTACGGGATCATCCATCGGGATATTTTATGGAAGGTTTGCCGGCATTGTTTCACACCACGTCATTCCTCTAGGAAATTTATCATATTTTATAGGTGTGATATTTATATTAAAATCTCAGCACTGCTCCGTGACTCCGTATGCTGGACGATTTATAACACCTACTCTAGGCGACTAGAAACTGCTGAAATGCATAGATAATCAGCTGCAGTGTCCCTTAGAGTCAAAGAGTTTACGCATTTATGGAAGCCTGGGTATGACTGACATCAATAGTAAGGTATAGGAAAGGCAATTGAGATGGTATGGGAACATAGGTAGAAACTGAACATAGTGTAAACCAGGCGATCGCCATGAATCTTCCTCGAAAAACAAGGCCAAAAATTCATGGATGCCACAGAAAGATAACACGATTCGAAGGCATGACATGGATGTCGTTGTATATGATAGAAGGACCTACAATCTGTGAACGAAGAGAGGCGATCCCAACAGTCTACAAAGACGATAAGTTGGGATGGACCCAGGAAGAAGAAGAAGAATATTTATATTAAAACCACTCGTAAAAATAGTCTCACTGAATAAGAGATGTGACTTATATGTAATTGTTACTTTTAAGGTTTTTCAATTGGGATAATATTACTTACTTTTTCTCGATGGATAATTTCATTCTAGTTTTTTTTATTTTTTTATTATTTATCAAATATACTAATTAAGACCTAGAAATACACGATATATAAGCAATTTGTCCACAGTAAAGCGTGATGAGCTTTAAACGATCGAACCTAAAACCCAAGTTGAGTAACAGCTTCCTTTCAATAAGTGTTTTTTTTATTCGATAGAACATTTCAACTCAAACTATTTTAAATACAAAATATTTATTGGACAATCAAAGTTCCTATATTATTTATTTAAATTCATAATATAACAACCCGGATTTTTTTTTTTTTAAATACAGTCAACATGTAATATCTCTTTTTCTGAAATGGAAGTTATTTTCGACATCGGGCTTTGAATCGATACAGATAATTTAAGTCGTCGATAGCGCACACCGAACTGAAATCTAGAAGATGCGTAATAATTTTGATCCCGACTTCGCAAGAACTTAAAACTTACGAAAGTATTTCGTTCTACACCCTATTTAAACAGACCAAAATAAATTAATTTAATATATGACTTGGAGACAGTAGATTTTGAGAGATATAAGGGAGTAGAGAGACTTTTTGTGACTTCGTTTTACGATTATATTGATTTCATTATTCCGTATAAATAAAAAACCCATATGTGATGATGAGATGTTACAATTTCTCAAAACTAGTCCAGTTAAAATTTTAAACATATTATTACTAGCTACTACTGTTAATAATAACTTTTGTTATTATTACTAATGTTAATAATAACAAAATTTCATAATAATTATGGCAATATGTACAATAAATCAATTATTACAGTTGTTTTACCTTAGCTCGAATTCCTAGCCCTGTTATTTTTAGTATCTGCATAACGTGTAAAGGGTTAATTTAAAATATTCTAAAAACCTATCCCTTTTTGTTAGGATAATAAATGCCTTACCTTAAATATGCACTATGTTCCTGGCTATAAATTCTTCATATTTTGTTAACCCCGCCGGAGATCAAATATGGAAGGTTTTCCCTTATTCAACATTCCTTTTGTTTAGTATAGGACGTTAGTCTTTATTTATTTAATTATTTATTATCCTCATATACATAATTACAAATTATAGATTACGGTAATATGCCCTCACTGAGTTTTCCATCCACGCCGTTTCACCGCAGGAGTAGGCAGAGAGGATAGAACGCCCCACTATTCTGTCCTGACATAAACTCCTCACTTTCTTCACATCCGTACATCTAGTCCATGCCCTTCGATTACGCAGACTTTTGACACCACCAGATTTTAGGTTCTGATTGATCTGATCCTGCCAAGTCTTTTTCGGCTGTTCTTGTTCTGTTCTTTTGCTCACATTCGCCACATACATTTTGTTATTCACTCTCTCGTTATCCATTCGCTCCAAATGTCCATACCACCTTAATGAACTCTTCATAATCTTTTCAAATATCCCTAGTTCAACCTTACATTCCTTTATTTTATCCTCGTTTGTGATGATAAAATACGTTTGTATCGCTAGCTAGACATTACCAAGACAACAACCAAGTAAAGTGTTATATTGACTGCGGTCAGCGGTAGTTCTTGAGAAGGCCTCAGTGTGAGTGAGGCCTTATTATGACTGACCTCGTGATTCGCGCGTTTTTTATCCCTCTATCAGACGACGCAAGAGGACCGGAAGTGGTTTTTGTGAATGCTCACTGATGTTTATAATTTAAAAATTTATTTATTAGAAAAATTTTGACTTTAATAGGGGTTATACCGTATATTTAAATAAGACATTTGAGTACCTTAAAAATACTTAAAAATATTGTATTTCATATTAAGGCTCAGTATTCGATAAATCGCTACTTAATTTTCTTCAAACCCAAGTAATTTGTCGCAATTGAATTTTTTTCTGAAAACACCGGTTTTGAATTGAAAAAATAAGTTTTCGTTACAAATAAATAAATGGTTTTGAAAATAAAAGTGATTTGTTAAAGACGAGGAGTTAAAAAAATTATAAAAATATTTTTCAATATACATGTTTTCTAAAAAACAAAAAAAAATGTAAAATATATTTAAAACAATGGTTATGAAGCAACAGATCTTTTTAGGTTAAACCTGAAGGTTTTTTCTCCATTTGAAAAATATTTAGTATGTTTAAAAAAAATTAAACAATACCTTTTCTTCAAAATGCAAAAACAACACTTTCTGCCCTGTAGCTGGTAAATATTAAGTTAAAAATGTGCTGCTTTTGCTGGGATATAGTACATTTTCTGGACATTCCGAAAACATGAAATTCGTCGATTTTTTATTTATGACGTTCTTGAAAGGAGTGAGCGATATCTCAAATGCAAAGTGTCAAATATATCTCCGTCAAGGATAAGGAAAAGGACGTTTAAGTGTTAAATTATCCAATAACATATAGAGTGAAGAGATCCCAGATAATTAATTCTCAAGAAAGGATTTTTTTTCCTTCGAAGCTGTGTTTCTCGAAAATTCCATTATACAACAATCGCGATGTCATTACAAGACACGAAAATTTGAATACACAAAATAAATCGTTGCTATTCACAAAGCACAACGTCTAACTGACAGGGAATTCATTGTTTCTTGGGAAAATATTTTCATTCCTTCCCTTGTACTAAACTCGCGTTCAACAAGTCGAGTTACGACGTTCTATCCGCAGACTGTAATCTCAGGACGTGTCTCAGTAACATTACGTTCTCTGAATAATAACACGCTAAATGTAATATTTACACGCGAAATGTGAGAAAATAATTTAATTCAAACAGATAAAATGATTTTTACTGTTCCTTGAATGTTTTTTGCAGATACTTTGTGGCACATTTTATAAACTTTATCAAATATTAAAAAACAAAGTTGTTTATTTTATAAAGATTTTTTCTGTAATTGTATTATAACATTGAAATGTACTTTTTACCAATTCATTAGAGAATAAAGCGATACGCATTTTTTTAATGTATGGTGTTATTTTTGACAATTATTTGAGAAGATAGTGTAAACTCAGTAAATAATAAAATATTACATTTTATTTGTTGACATCTCAACGTAGATGAAGAAGAATATAAAAGTCTGGGCGTTTACGGGGCTTATTACTATAGGCTGGTTTAAGTGATCACTTTACACACGTGTAATATTCACCAATTCTACCCATGATTGACAACCACACAACTCAAATTCTTGAAGCTGCTAGATATATTTATGTCACTCACAGATAGAATCGGTGAATATTACACGTGTGTATAATAATCACCTAAACCACCCTATGTCGTAATCTCTATAAATGCCCAGACTTCCATTTTCTTATTCATCTATGTTGAGATGTAAAAAATATTGTCAAAAAAATAACTCCTGATTGGAGATAATCCAGATTTGTGAACCGAATAAAAATACTCATTTGGACACACTCAAAATGTTGTAAATTGATTTTTCTGTAATTAAATTATAACGTTAGAATGTACTTTTTACCTATTCATCACAGAATAAAGCGATGCGCAATATTTTATGTTTGATTTTATTTGTGACAATTATTTGAGAAATAAATGATAAAATACATTATATTCATACATTATACATACATTTTATTCATTCCGTAATAGCTGGAACAAATATCGCTTTTAATCAGTGTCGTGCGAAACTTTTTTAATATTTGTGGGTTACAGATAAAAAAATTACATTTTGGTATTTCACTCAAGTGTCATAGCGAAGACGATACATGAATATAAACGAAATTGATTTGCGTGACTTGCGATAGTCTTACACTGAGGTGAGGATATACACGTGTACGATGTATAAAGTACATTTATTTATGTATGCAAAATGAGTAGTATGTAATAAAGGTGAATATTACACATGAAGCTATGACACATCATGCCTGATAAACCCTTATTCGGTCATAAATATTTATCAGAATAATTAAGCCAGAACACATTTTTGCATAAAGTAAAACCGAGCATCTTTTGTTTTATGGCATACTTAAAATATTTTTACTCAAGATTTCAAACACCATAAAAATCTGTGAGGAAGTGATTCAGTTTAACAAGTGTGTACATATGAACCTCTTCACGTGAAATTCACTACTTTTTTATTGTTTTACACCAAATTGATTACTTTTCCACAAAATGGGTATTTTACCAATTTCCCTCGCAGTCTTTCTCGCATATATACTCGTATATTAAGTGCCTCTTTTATCATCCAGCATAGAATAAATATCGGAGTACTATATATGTTCATAAACAAATTTATTTTGAAGTTTACCCTAAAACTGAAACTTTCGAAGTAGCTGAAAGCTTTTCGCTGAATGACATATTCGGTTTTCTTCGTTGCAAGACTAAAGCATGAACATCCATTTTCTCAATCTTTCGAGTTCAGAAGTCGATAGCTAGCTTCAAAAATCCCTAAAGAATTGTCGTTTCTTAAATTTAACGTATGCAAATCTTTTTTAAAAAAATAGCCTCATTGTTAAACCTACATGTATTGTAAAATCATGAGTTATATTTTAAATAAGTACAACGAATAAATAAACACTGTATAATAATACTACATAATAAAATGGCTTTTAATATATATTTTTAAACTATTAATATATTTGATGGGAAAGAAACACCAAATGGTTTTTTTTTTACGAAATACAGCGATTTTATTTTCGTAGTATGTATATTCAATTAAAACATGTTTTTCTGTCCATGTTTTTTTTAAAATACTATAGATGCAATATATATAAATTGAGAGAATAAGAACAATAAATGAAAATAAAAAATATATAACTAGAAATTTGCACATGCCAAAGTAGTATACATATACTTATATATAATAAATAATAAAACCCTTATCCGCACCCTATTGGTGCATAGGGCACTGTGTCATATTAACGCAGTGTTATCTTGATCGTTTACACATGAATGAAAGGTGATCAGCCCTCCGCTTATGGTACCAGTCCATGGTAATATTGAATAAATATTGCGGTGAAAAAATCACTTATATTTATTTTACCCCCCTTGGGAATCGAACCCGGGACCTCCAGAACGGTAGCCGAGCGTGCTGACCATTACACTACGGAGGCGGACACTACTTATATATACATAACATAAACAATAAATAATAATTGTATGTCCCTCTCCAAGCGTAAGAGATTAGTCTCTTCATTAAAGAGAAAAGCGTTATTAATTTTAAGATTGTAAAAATAGAAATGTCTAGAAAAATAATTAAAATTATTTAAAAAAAAACTTTGGTAACCATATTAAATAATAAAAAAAAAGTTATGTATAATTAATACGTATGCATATGCATTGCCAATATGGCTGAAACCGGATGACCAGCAAGGATTTGCGGCCTATTAGCTTCAGATTGCAATCTTTATATTTTGAAAGGAAAGATACAGGTTTATGATCAGCATCCTCCTTATTAACATCCGCTGAACACAGAGCTATTTATTCGAGCATTGCAAATCATATCTATAATATCTTCTTCGTAAAGTAAATTTAAATCACACTCCGGTATCCATGTTTATGCCTGGAATTACCGTAAAAAGTTAACGTTAAGCTTAAGTTATCTACGTAGTGTAGATAAATTAGCTTCACTATTTGACTTTTATTCCTAATGACGTTGGTATTTAAAGGCGAATTTTACACCAGAAATGTCAGGAAATCAATGACACAGAAAAGTTGAAATTAAAAAGAATATCAACTCGATATTAAATATATATCATTTTTCCCCATTTTATAAAAGAAGATCTGAATAATTCTGAGCATCCCAGGGCTTATGACCTGGCAATTGGCTGGCTCAAACAGTCACTTTATACACTTGTATAACTTTATGTATTAATTTTAAATCAAACACAGATTTTTTGAGTCTACTAAGTTGTATTTTTTTTTCACTGTAATATTTATTCAATATTACCCTGGACTGGTACCTGAAGCGGAGGGCTGATCACCTTTCCTTCGTGTGTAAACGATCAAGATAACACTGTGTTCATATGAAGCAGTGCCCTATGCACCATTGGGGTGCGGATAAGGGTTTTATTATTATTAAGTTGTATTTTATTAACAAATACATATGAAAAATTAATTAATTGTTTTTGTTAATAAAATACAACTTAGTAGACTCAAAAAATCTGTGTTTGATTTAAAATTAATACATAAATTAAAATGGAGTTCTATAAATTAAACTGCAAATCAATAAATACACTTGTGTAACTTTTAACATTCTGCCTACGAATGTTTGTAAAGACAGAGTGGTGTGGCATTCTATTCTCTATAACTACCGCTACAGAGAAACTTCATCAATTAGTAAGAAATATGGATTTGTTTCTCAAAATTTCTTTAAATAAAATGGTACCCATATGTAAATTAATTTTAAATTATATAAGATAAAAAATCAAATAAATTGCTCTATTCACATTAAGTAATATTTGGCTAGTAAATGTAATTTTTCAAAAGTTACGAATATTTGTACTAAATTGCTAAAAGTATTATTTACAGTTCCTATTTCCCTCAAAATTTGAATATTATTTTTCTTACCTCAAGGCTACCTATTTTAGCTCTGTGATTTATACCTAGCTTTTGTTCCTCCGCTTCTTCTTTGTACTATTTTTTCACGTCTTGTATAGCTTCATTAATGTCACTGAAAAGTCTGAATGTGAATCTAATGACAACCGACGAAATTAATTGTAAAGGGACTTCAAGGACGATCATCCCTCAGGGCTCTCGAATATCAGTAATTTAAATATTTCGCCTTGAACTGGGTAAAAAATAGAAGGTAGGTACCCATTTACTACTGAAAAAATTCAATCCACTGAATATTATATCAGTGGTTTATTTATATGTAATACAGAATTACACTAGGCATGTAAAATACAGATTTTCAACTATTTTTTTAAAAGGTAATAATAGATTTTACCACATAGTGACTGCCTCATCAAATGATGAAATTATATTTGTATTAAGTTTCATAAATATTTTTTATGTATATTAAATTTTAAATATGTACATACAGGGTTAAAACGCGAGGTTACCTCAGGAAACATAAATTTGGTAAAGGAATTTAATTTTCTTCTGCTTTGTGTAGGCCTTGTGGCCTGTTTTTAAGAGGGAATTAGCCTCCTGCGATGTCGAATCCCAGCTGTCGATCCATCTCTTTGGTGGTCTGCCCGGGAGTCGTCTACCTTGGGGTTGACCGTACAGTGCAATGTGGGTGAGTCTTGGCGTTTACGGGGCTTACGCTTATTTCATCTATGTTGAGATGTCAAAAAAATAGTTAAAAAAAACTCCTAACTGGAGATAATCCAGATCTATGAACAAGTATTTGGACACTCTCAAAATCTTGTCAATGGAGAGCGCTACAGAACCATTATTACTGGCTTTTTCGTACCTCAGTTTAATGGTATTGATGTGACAGAGCTGTGGTTTCAACAAAATGGCGCAACATGCTACACAGCGGTTGCCATCATCAATTTGTTGCGGGCAATTTGAATAACATTAATTCCCACATCTATTACAATATCGAAATTTCCTTTTCACAAAACGAGAAAAAATTCGTTCCAAAAATAATGTACTGGTATGTATTATTAAAACGTTGTTTTTTCTAAATGTGAAATATTTTGTTATGAATATTTTAATCATTCCAGTTAAAAGATATAATAACATCAATCCCAACATTTACTCGAAATGAGAAAGGTTTCATTCTAAAAATAATATTGGTAACATTAAAAAAATTATTCTAAAATAAAATAAATGAACATTTCATTCATCATTCCGGTTAAAAGATTTATCTTTGTCTATTTATTCAAACGGTTGATTTTTTTCATACCAAGATAGGTCGATTTTTCGACATCCCTTCTACGGATGAATGGAGCACTAATTAGTATCTTTTGAATCCAGGAGCCACCTTGACTGGGGTACAGGACACAGATACATACACAGAACCGGTTCTGGATCTAGGGAAGGTGGTGCACGTTTAACCTTCGCATAATTTCATTCCGAGAATATCGAGTTGCCGGGCCGATGCGTTCTACACTTTCATTGATGCTTTTACACATTTTTCTCAGAGAATACTTCGATATAATGTTTATAATGAGTGCTTCAACACGGGAAAGGACAAGGACATTATTTAGATTATGCATTTTATTTTTTATCGGTCTTTTTTGTACGATAATGCTGGGAATTATTTAGTTTATTATGTTTTATATTTTAACCGAAAACCTGTTTGATTATGACAAGAACTCGAAATAGAACTCCTTAATGTATTGTTCATCTAGCGATGAATATGGGGACGATGATATGTTCTACTTATCATTATCAGCGCAGAAATCCTTAAACAATATTTTTCTTCTGCTTTTTTTCTTAAATTCAACTAGAATTACGCACGCATGTATTCATTTTACTAAAAATTTTACGTATTTTATTTTACACTCTAATATTTATTTAATACTACCCTAGACTGGTCCCTGAAGCACAGGAGTGATCCTTAGGAGTTACCTTGCCTTATGTAAGTAACGATTAAGAAAACACTGATTCAATACGATGCAGTGCCCTATTTACCATTAGGTGCAGATAAGGGGCCAGAAGAATACATAATATTATATTATATATATATATATATATATATATATATATATATATATATATATATATATATATATATATATATATATATATATATATATATAGATATTTCTTTTCGTATTCGTGACATGGTTATATTTTATTCAACCAATAAGATTTTTTCGCAGAAAATGAGAAATGAAGGTAATATCTGAATATGACATTTTGACAGATGTACATATTTCATTTTACGATTTACTCGACGAAAGATACAAACGTGGAGATTATTCAAAACTTCATGTTTCAATTAAGTATGTATACACCATACAATATGAGAAATATTTTTTTGAAAATTTGTTACTTCAATAATACACGAAAGGAAAACAGATAGAGACGCTGTACGTATTCTTTTAATAGTATGTAAACTGTATACGTTACTTGCTTCTCTAGTTTGGATGGCTTCTACGGAATAGATTCCATTCATTACTTTAATTATAGTAAAAATAACACATTTGCCAAAACGTTGTTACAAAAACAAAAACTAAGATCATACAAAAACTTATCACAATATTATATTTCAATTTCCCAACATTTTTTTTAAAGATATAGATCCTAGTTGTGTTAATTATTCTGCGATATTCTAGTGAAGGTGATTTTATTTAGTTTGCAAATGGAGTCGAATACTGTCAGATTTCAATTTTAATTTTAATTGAATTAATTATTATTTTCGGAAATGTAATAGAGACTGTTTTTTTTTTAATTTTTAGGATCACATGATTTATCAATTTCTTTTTTTTTTATCTAAATAAATATTTAATTTAAACTGTAGACAATTTTAAATCTCTACTTTGGTTTAGGGTACCTACATTGAATGTTCATGAGGAATATATATATATATATACATATATATATATATATATATATATATATATATATATATATATATATATATATATATATATATATATATATATATATATATATATATATATATATATATATATATATATATATATATATATATATATATATATATGTATATATATATATATATATATATATACATATATATATATATATATATATATATATATATATATATACATATATATATATATATATATATATATATATATATATATATATATATATATATATATATATATATATATATATATGTTGTATTTATATTTGTTCTTTTCTCGACTCTGCCTAAGTGGCTTATGTAATAAAACACTTGTTTGTTATTCATGGTACAATATTATTACCCGCTGAACTGTGAATATTGACAAGAGAGGAACTGGCTGCATACTGATCATATAAGTATATTATTTACAATCAGTACTTCGCATTCACGTCTCACTCTTGTATTTGGCGAGTGACTCATCTATTATACGTGCGGATAAGTTATACGTATACATTATTATAAATGCAGAATTCGTGAGAACCGAATATCATTAAAATGTCCTTCATTAATCTCATTAGAATTATTGTCTTTTATTCTTAATAAATTATATTTAATCCCATATTTAAATTAAAACATTTATTGACTCAAAATAAATATAAAAAAAATGTTTTTGTGAGAGGTGAAATGTATTGGTATTTTTTTGTTATATGAAAATGAAGTGATTTTATTTAGTACGTCAAAATGAATTCATTTGCATTTATCCTTCTAGAGGTTTTAAGGCCTTACTCGCAAACTCACAGAATTCAATCATGTATATTTTTTAACTCCTTACCTTTCAATAAGTGTTTTCTTTTCAAAACCATATAATTATTTCGAAGAAAAACTTATTTTTTTTAATACAAAATCGGTATATTAAGAAAAACATCATATACGTAAAATGTTACCTGGATTAAGAGAAAAATATTTAGCGACCTAACGAAAACTGGGCCTTGATCAAGGTCTTCGATGTAGTTTAATCCAGTTTGTTTACAATATATTTTACTCATGGAATATAATTTTATTTAAACGATAAATTTAACCATAATCATTTCAACTTGTGTAATTTAATTAAGATTACAATTTATAATTTATTTAAGTAAAAACTAAACCATTCCTTAAATGATACGGAATATGTATTTCGTTTATAGCAAATATGTAATTTAATGCCGTTATTTTAAATTAAAGTATATTATTATGTGGCTCTTCTGTTGAACTCCGGCTGTATATTCTGTTTATAGACTATAAAAGTGAAATTATTATAAGTTTAACTTCGTAAGGTATTTATTTATGACTAGATATAAAAAAAATATTAATTTGGACGCCGCATATTCAAAGGCAGGTACACCCGGAGGATCACTATGAGGGTGTATTCATTTCAGTGGACTGACCAAATAATTTATATATATGTATATATATATATATATATATATATATATATATATTTTAATATTGAAAGCATTAACTTTGTGGATCATATTGATATATTATTTCGAGAAATAAAAATACTTTGTGTTTTGATCCACTCACATTTTTACTAACCATCTAGTTTCGGCAACAACCTGTTGCCCTCTTCAGTCATAAATTAAACGCATAATTTTTCATTTATTATGTCCCTTTTAAACACAAATGTATCGAAAACCACAAAAAAAAAAGGACACAAAAAAAAATTTATTATACAGACCTGAATGATGGAAGTTTAACTTCTGAAACATGTAGTCTATAATAAAACTCAAGTGGTAAAAACAAAGCGTTTTCTTTAATTATTGTAAAAAAAAGGAAGTAAAAACGTATGACAACAAACAATCCAGAGATTTTTAGCAAACAATCATAATACATTTCTTGATTATTTTTCCCAGATACTTTGTGGCACATTTTATAAACTTTATGAAATTAAACAACTTTGTTTTAACCACTTTTTTATTAGTACACTTTAACCTACCGGTTTCGATAAGAACCTTGTCATCATCAGGGTTTATTAAATTCAAAAACATTAAAATACTCATAATTAATTACATTCCTAATAATAATTCAAAAACCTAACCTAACCTACCGGTTTCGATAAGAACCTTGTTATCATCAGGGTTTATTAAATTCAAAAACATTAAAATACTCATAATTAATTACATTCCTAATAATAAAAAAAGTGGTCTAAACAAAGTTTGTTTAATTTTATAATGTTTAATCATAATACAAACAAAATTATAAAAAATGATTTTAATACACAGAGTATTTGCATTTTAAAGACAGAAAATTAATCCGTCTTACTCAAAGTATGAATACCCTACATAATTGATTATAAATGATTCGATCTACTTCTTTATATTTTATGTGAGAATCTTTGAAGAGTTTTTAAATATGCCCATTATTCATGATTGAAGTATAGATGCATGGTTACTCAAAAATTACGAATAATTGCTAAAACATTACAGCCGCCAGAATAATCACAGTGCGGTCCGCTAAATTCATAATAATCGGTGAAGCTACTACAAATTATGTACAAATATTTTTCAACGTAATTTTCGTAAACCGAAACGTATCGTAAACCGGATATTTTTTAAATAACCAACCATCACCCCATTTCTCCGCATGGGTATATATATATATATATGTATATATATATGTATATATATATATATATATATATATACATATATATATATATATATATATATATATATATATATACATATATATATATATATATATATATATATATATATATATATATATATATATATATATATATATATATATATATATATATGTTGTATTTATATTTGTTCTTTTCTCGACTCTGCCTAAGTGGCTTATGTAATAAAACACTTGTTTGTTATTCATGGTACAATATTATTACCCGCTGAACTGTGAATATTGACAAGAGAGGAACTGGCTGCATACTGATCATATAAGTATATTATTTACAATCAGTACTTCGCATTCACGTCTCACTCTTGTATTTGGCGAGTGACTCATCTATTATACGTGCGGATAAGTTATACGTATACATTATTATAAATGCAGAATTCGTGAGAACCGAATATCATTAAAATGTCCTTCATTAATCTCATTAGAATTATTGTCTTTTATTCTTAATAAATTATATTTAATCCCATATTTAAATTAAAACATTTATTGACTCAAAATAAATATAAAAAAAATGTTTTTGTGAGAGGTGAAATGTATTGGTATTTTTTTGTTATATGAAAATGAAGTGATTTTATTTAGTACGTCAAAATGAATTCATTTGCATTTATCCTTCTAGAGGTTTTAAGGCCTTACTCGCAAACTCACAGAATTCAATCATGTATATTTTTTAACTCCTTACCTTTCAATAAGTGTTTTCTTTTCAAAACCATATAATTATTTCGAAGAAAAACTTATTTTTTTTAATACAAAATCGGTATATTAAGAAAAACATCATATACGTAAAATGTTACCTGGATTAAGAGAAAAATATTTAGCGACCTAACGAAAACTGGGCCTTGATCAAGGTCTTCGATGTAGTTTAATCCAGTTTGTTTACAATATATTTTACTCATGGAATATAATTTTATTTAAACGATAAATTTAACCATAATCATTTCAACTTGTGTAATTTAATTAAGATTACAATTTATAATTTATTTAAGTAAAAACTAAACCATTCCTTAAATGATACGGAATATGTATTTCGTTTATAGCAAATATGTAATTTAATGCCGTTATTTTAAATTAAAGTATATTATTATGTGGCTCTTCTGTTGAACTCCGGCTGTATATTCTGTTTATAGACTATAAAAGTGAAATTATTATAAGTTTAACTTCGTAAGGTATTTATTTATGACTAGATATAAAAATATTAATTTGGACGCCGCATATTCAAAGGCAGGTACACCCGGAGGATCACTATGAGGGTGTATTCATTTCAGTGGACTGACCAAATAATTTATATATATGTATATATATATATATATATATATATATATATATATATTTTAATATTGAAAGCATTAACTTTGTGGATCATATTGATATATTATTTCGAGAAATAAAAATACTTTGTGTTTTGATCCACTCACATTTTTACTAACCATCTAGTTTCGGCAACAACCTGTTGCCCTCTTCAGTCATAAATTAAACGCATAATTTTTCATTTATTATGTCCCTTTTAAACACAAATGTATCGAAAACCACAAAAAAAAAAGGACACAAAAAAAAATTTATTATACAGACCTGAATGATGGAAGTTTAACTTCTGAAACATGTAGTCTATAATAAAACTCAAGTGGTAAAAACAAAGCGTTTTCTTTAATTATTGTAAAAAAAAGGAAGTAAAAACGTATGACAACAAACAATCCAGAGATTTTTAGCAAACAATCATAATACATTTCTTGATTATTTTTCCCAGATACTTTGTGGCACATTTTATAAACTTTATGAAATTAAACAACTTTGTTTTAACCACTTTTTTATTAGTACACTTTAACCTACCGGTTTCGATAAGAACCTTGTCATCATCAGGGTTTATTAAATTCAAAAACATTAAAATACTCATAATTAATTACATTCCTAATAATAATTCAAAAACCTAACCTAACCTACCGGTTTCGATAAGAACCTTGTTATCATCAGGGTTTATTAAATTCAAAAACATTAAAATACTCATAATTAATTACATTCCTAATAATAAAAAAAGTGGTCTAAACAAAGTTTGTTTAATTTTATAATGTTTAATCATAATACAAACAAAATTATAAAAAATGATTTTAATACACAGAGTATTTGCATTTTAAAGACAGAAAATTAATCCGTCTTACTCAAAGTATGAATACCCTACATAATTGATTATAAATGATTCGATCTACTTCTTTATATTTTATGTGAGAATCTTTGAAGAGTTTTTAAATATGCCCATTATTCATGATTGAAGTATAGATGCATGGTTACTCAAAAATTACGAATAATTGCTAAAACATTACAGCCGCCAGAATAATCACAGTGCGGTCCGCTAAATTCATAATAATCGGTGAAGCTACTACAAATTATGTACAAATATTTTTCAACGTAATTTTCGTAAACCGAAACGTATCGTAAACCGGATATTTTTTAAATAACCAACCATCACCCCATTTCTCCGCATGGGTAGGCAGAGAGAATAGAACGCCACATCACCCTGTCCTAACATTTTTAGCCTCTTCCACATTCATGCATCTCCTCATACATACCCGACAATTATTTTGACTCCTGACCCGGCCGCATTCGAATATTTGACATACCTGATTGTGCCAAGTTTTCCTCGGTCTTCCTCTGCTTCTTTTTAAACTCGATTTGCCTCGTAAACTTGTTTAACAGTTTTCTCCTCACTCATACGTTCTACGTGTCCAAACCATCTCAACACACCTTTCTTTATTTTATCGATAATGCTTATCCTAGCCTTGCATTCCTTATTTATTTTACCCTTCGAAAATTTATCACACATCGTTTTGCTGCACATTCGTCTTAGGGATCGCATTTCTAACTATTGCACATAATAGTAAGATTTAAAGTTTTCTATTTTTTTTTAAGATTACATAAGAATTATTTTGAAAAATATTGAAAATATTGCGCAAAATAGCCACTGATTATTAAAATACATATTATTTTATATGTGATATTAGATTATTAACATATATATTATTTTATAAGTGATATTATAGTATAATTTTACTAAAAGGGGAAAATAGTTTTAAACCACACTTTATTCAAGTTTGAGGGAAATAAAGTGATTTATGAGAAAACATTATCTTACTCGAATACCACGTTTCCATAATGCTCCAGCCAAATTTATTATACTCTGCGCTGTTCAAAATTGAAGTATGAATGATGGCTTCTTTTTTTTTTTTTTTTTGTATTAAACTGGCAAGATAGAAGCATCCCTAATATCAGGAGTTAAGGAATCCGTTACTTAAATTTAAATTGGCTTGTTACCAGATGTTTCAACTATTTAAACTTATAATAAAATTTCATAAAAGTTTAAATGTTGAATGATTTATACCTAAATTTTCATAAACTCATAATCTATTATTTTTTGACATCAAAGATGAATAAGAATATGGAAGTCTGGGCATTTACGGGGCTGACGGCTGTCATAGGCTGGTTTAAGTGATCACTTTAAACACGTGTAACATTCACTAATTCTACCCATTATTGACATCCACACTACATAAATTCTTGGAAGTTCTATTTATATAAACCAATTCAAACTTCGTTCTTGAATCACTAGAACTTCACTAGAGACATGGAAGTTGTTTCTTTCTTCTTAGAAGTTCTATATATATGAACCAATTTTTAAACAATATTCTTAAATCACTAGAACTTCACTAGATGAGATGTCAAAAAAATAATATGAAAATAACTCCTGTAATGGAAGATAATCCAGATTTTGTGAACAAGTATTTGGACACACTCAAAATGTTGTAAATATGTTCTATTCATTGAATATAATTTTATTTAATCTATTCGATTTAAAAATAATAATTTATCAATCGATATAATTTCATCAAAATTATAATTTATTTATTTAAAAACTGATCCATTCTTAAAATGAGACGGAATATTTCGTTTATAGCAAATATGTAATTGAATACCGTAACTTAAAATTAAAGTATATTATTATGTGGTTCCTTATTGTTTTTGCATTTAAAAGAAAAATCTAATGCAAAAACGGTGCTTAAAGGAAAAAGGTTTCGTAAAATGTTACCTGGATTTAGAGAAAATTGAGTTGCGATTTAACGGATACTGAGCCTTAAATAAACTTACAGTAGGTACCTTGGTAAACCAGTCCTGACGTCATTACCGAGTAAAGTCGGTCTACTAGATTTTAAAATAATGATTAAGCAATACGTGCTTTGAGTACTGCGAGTTTGAGTTTGTCTCTACACATAAGGGCTGTTTGTTTTTCGTATCGCAGATGTCAACCCTTATCACCCCTAACATTGTTAGAATTTAATAATAAAACTAACGTATCAAACGTTAATTGAGATCTACCAACATCTATAATATAAAACTAAGTTTCACTTTGCTTCGTGGTTTTAAATATTTATCTTACGTTTTACTTCGTACTAACCCACCCCCCTATAAAGCTGTGATACGTACCGCATTATCGGAGAGAATATTGCAGGGAGTTGATGTTTTTAAATTGTATTTTAATTTAAAATGACTCATTTTATAATTGAAATGTAACTTTGTTTTAAAATCACTATAAATATTTTATTGTAACTCAATTACCGGTTTCGAACTACCGGTTTCGAAGCTAACCACATCTTTATCAAGACTAATTAATACTCATTATTTATACTAATTAATACTAATGAATATTATTAATCAGTCTTGATAAAGAAGCGGTTAGATCGAAACCGGTAGACATTATAATTAAGTTGTAATAAAATATTTATAGTGATTTTAAAACAAAATTCTATTTTATTTATAAAATGAGAAATCACAAAGTTAGTTCTTCAAATATAAATTATGACTCATTTTAGTTATTTCGGCTGGTTAAAATGTAAAAATAAAATTTAAAACATTAACCCATTTATAATGTTCCCTGCGATAACGCGCTACCTATGTCAACGTTATAGGGGGGGTTAACTGTACACGGTACACGTAAATGAATAATAAATTATGTTATAAAAATGTTGCATTTATTTTACTTAATATACCTTAAATACCTATCTAAGCTGAGATAAGCATTATGGATAAAATTGAGAAAGGTGTGTTGAGATGGTTTGGGCACGGTATTAGAATTAGTGAAGAAAGAATAGTAAAACGAATTTATGGGGCGAATGCGGTTGGTTATAGAGGCAGAGGAAGATCGAGGAAAATTTGGCGTTTAAATTTGGTATTTAAAATATTTGAAAGTGATCAGGTGAGGAGTCGGAATAATCGGCGGGTATATATGAGGAGATGCATAAATATGAAAGAGGCGAAGATTGTTTGCAAAGACAGATTGGTATAGCGTTCTATTCTATCTGCCTACCCCTGCGGTGAAGCTGCGTGATGTTTAGTAAGTTAGCAAGTTTTTCTATCCATCCGTTATACAGAACTAAATCAATCAATTTGCCACCTACCTCAGAGTGTCGATCACAAATGGAAGATAATGCTTTGACCAGTATAACTAATTATTTCTTCTGAACTTTTATTTCTGACGACTTCGGTACTTTTAAGCCAAATGTCATTTCGAATTGCCAGGAAGTGATGGAAAAAAGTTCACTACTGAATAAAAATAATGTTAAAGTTATCTATATTAGGTAGTTAACGTATTATCATCCGTTTGGAATCGACGCCCTTAACAAGTGCGTATATCTATATATTATATTTATTAAGCTTCTTACACAGAATATATGATACAGCCGTTTGAAATTAGAGGGCAGATAGTATTTGTAAATAAGTAAAAACGAAAAAAATAATTAATAACAAATATGAATGATTAAAGAAAACACTTCGTTTTTTACTACTTGAGTTTTATTATAGACTACATGTTTCAGAAGTTAAACTTCCATCATTCAGGTCTGTATAATAACTTAAATATAAAATATAAAATTGTTCTATAAATAAGGAGAGGGGAATGTAAGGGGAAGGGGTTAGTCAAGGGACGGAGTTTGAAAACAAAGGAAAAATGGAAAGCAATGGTGAAGAATTTTGAAACAATATATTATTTAATAAATTATTATTAGAATTCAGGTTTTTTTGGATTTCTAAATTTTCAAATCACATAATAGATACTAATCACTCATTTCACTCTCATAAATTAAAATTATTACACCTTGTTCCATATAAAGGCCAAATTATGAATTATCTTTAAAATTTAGAAATCCAAAATAACCTGAATTCCAATAATAATTTATTAAATAATATATTGTTTCAAAATTCTTCACGATTGCTTTCCATTTTTCCTTTGTTTTTCAAATTCCGTCCCTTGACTAACCCCTTCCCCTTACTTTCCCCTCTCCTTATTTATAGAACAATTATATATTTTATATTTTAGTTATTATATAGACCTGAATGATGAAAGTTTAACTTCTGAAACATGTAGTCTATAATAAAACTCAAGTGGTAAAAAACGAAGTGTTTTCTTTAATCATTGTAACATGTCTTACAACAAAGTTAATGCCGAAACAATAAATAAAATAACAAATATGAAGGTAGGTAGAGTCTACACAGCTTGACACATAAGATATACCTATTATACTTCTCAGTTGTATAAAAATAAGCAACATTGCCGTAAAATATGTTTTGTATAAATATGTTACTTATTTTTAATGTATAAGCTGTAATGAATATACTTTCTATAAAGAAAAAAAATGTGAACGAAATCTTATTTTTCGTTATATTTATCTTGGCATTTTAAAATTTTCCAAATATATAAATTTGATGTCAAAGGGCAGATAAACCTATATTTTTTTACACATTACATCATCAAATATTCTGTAAGAAAAGTAAGAAAAGTAAACAGACTAATATTACCTTCTATCAAAGGAATATGGTTTTCAAATGAAAAAATAAAAATAAATAAACATATAAGTACTGAAAAATGTATAACTTTTATACGTTCATTAAGAATTTACTGTTAGAAAATAGGTTGATTTTCAATTTAATTATATAAATTTCATATAATAATCACATTATATTACGCCGATTGTCATTGATTTTTTTTCTATTAATTTTATGTATAATAAATTATTATTCTTATTTTTTTTTACAAAAATGATAATAAAATTAGTATATAACCACTGACCGAGATTTTTACGTCTACCGGTTTCGAGACGTACCCGTCTCTTCGTCAGGACAATTACTAACACAGCATGCAAACAATACTACCCTTCACCACCATAGCACCATTTACACACTCAAAACTACACAAAATGTCTAACACATGCGATTTTTGGTTGACCCGAAGACCAACATGCACTATAGTTTTAATACAGACATGCGTTACGAGCCTAGGTTTTTTATTGCTCGTTTAACCTCGGCTCGTAATGCATGTCTGTATTGAAAACTATAGTGCATGTTGGTCTTCGGGTCGACCAAAAATCGCATGTGTTAGACATTTTGTGTAGTTTTGAGTGTGTAAATGGTGCTATGGTGGTGAAGGGTAGTATTGTTTGCATGCTGTGTTAGTGATTGTCCTGACGAAGAGACGGGTACGTCTCGAAACCGGTAGACGTAAAAATATCGGTGAGTGGTTATATACTAATTTTATTAACATTTTTGTAAAAAAAAATAAAAAAGTAAAAATTACTAACCACAAAGTAAATGCTTTAAATATTAATAAAATTGAGAAAATTATTATTCACTAAAACTTATTCAGGATAAAGTTAATATGTTCACTGTCAAATTAAATTAAGGGTAGCCTTGTGTCTTTTGGCTTTACTCGTGCTTTCAAATATTCTGCGAATCTTCATAAGAACATCACGAATATAATTCTGCGTATCTTCATAGGGACATCACGAATATACATTATAACTTATAATGTTGAGTATAATTAATTTATTTTCCCGTAACGGAAGACTAAACTATCCCCTGACCGTGTATTAACGACCACTAGGGGTCGGTTTCAAGACTGCAATTAGGTCTGTGTGCGACGCGTTTCAGCTACTCGTGTACTCTGAAAATTGCTTTCATTTCTGTTTCGAACCGACCCCTAGAAATTATTTATACGAAGGTTAATGTGGCGTACGTGGTAATATGGAGAAATTAGTTTTTGGCGACAGTCTGGTATAATATTTTAGCGAATATTGACGTATAAAAAATTTAAATCATAATACGTACGAAAACTATTCATGACCCTTGAAGTGACTGTTAGACAAACTAGACTTATATTATTTTTTGATATCTCAACATAGATGAAGAAGAATATGGAAGTCTTGGTATTTACGGGGCTCACGACCATCATAGGTTGGTTTATATGATCACTTTACACACGTGTGACATTCACCAATTCTACCCATGATTGACAATTCTACCCATATTCACCTTCATCTATGTTGCGATGTTAAAAAATAATATAAAAAATGACTCCTGTAATTGGAGATTATCTAGATTTGTGAACAATTGCACACCTTGAAACACTCAAAACGTTGTAAACTAGACTTGTACGTCATGCATATACATTTTGTATTTTGCGCGTTCGTTTGTATCCCGGGTTCGATTCCCAGGGAGGTCAAATAAATATAAGTGGTTTTTCATTCTAACATTTATTCAATATTACCCTGAACTGGTACCTGAAGCAGAGGGCTGATGACCTTTACTTCCCGTGTTACCGATCAAAATAACACTGAATTTACATAATGCAGTGCCCTATGCACCATCGGGTGAAGATAAAGACTTCAAGAAATTCTTCTGACATGGGAAAAATTCATGATAAATAATTTCATAGAAAACTTATTTCCTGATTTTTAAATTAAAGTATAAACTCTACTTTTCCATAAATTGAGTTGCTCGCATTTTTTTGTTGTCTTTAAATATACAACCCGTAATCATGCACAAAGATCCTCAAGGTGTTTTCTCTGCTGTTTACCATTCTTAACGGATCCTGTGGTTTACGCTTATTTTCTGCTTCGACGAGCATAAATTTTATTAATATTTGAAAGCCTCTAGGGATTAAACGAATGAAGACAGAGAAAATGTTAATCCTAAGGGATTCAAATATTACACTAAATTTAAAATTTGGGGGGTTACTGTCGGAATGAGTCTGTTTGAATGAAAAGTGGAATTTTTTACGTTAAATTTGAGTGTTTTTTTTAATGCGTTAAATAATCTCCTTTTTAAATACCTACATGCCTTAAGTTCTTAAAGTAACTTACGCGAAATTATTCAATTATTAAACTAATATTCACAATTTATTTCATATATCGCTCACTCCTTTCAAGAACGTCATAAATCAAGAATCGTCAATTTTCAGTTGTACCTACATGTTTTCGGAATGCCCAAAAAATTTTCTATATCTCAGCAAAAGTAACAAATTTTAACTTAATATTTACCCGCTAAAGGACAGAAAGTGTTGTTTTTGCATTTTGAAGAATAGGCATTGTTTAATTATTTTTTTAAATAAACTAAATATTTTTCAAATGGAGAAAAAACATTCAGGTTTTACCTGAAAGATGTGTTGCACAGTAAAAAGTTTAATTTACTTGATATTTATTTTTAATACATTGTGTTATATTTTTAAACTTTAAAAACGTTCTCCTGAAAAATCATTTTTTTTTATTTATGACGTTCTTGAAAGGAGTGAGCGATATGTATTGTAAATGTGTTATATAAAAATCACAAAATCATGCTGACACTGATATTTAAAATGATATTAGCCAAAGTTTAAACCCTAAACAACTGTTTCAATTTCTTCATGGTGCTTTACTGATTTTACAGTAATAAGATAATAATAAATTGCGGTACAAATGACGTTATTTCAGTTTTTATCTATCTATTCAATAATTATAATTATAAGATTGTATTAAGAAGAAATATTTAGAGATTGTTTAAAATGTAACTTTATTAAATAATATATAAAAAAATCACATCAATTTTGAATTTTATATATTTGGTACATATATCGGAGTCATACAGGAGAAAGTGACCAACTAACAAAACGTAAAATGTTCAGGAAGGCCATTTATGTCACTTTTGCCTGTCAAGAAAATAAACATCAACGCAGTTAGTCATTTAGAAGTCAATATATAATACTCCCAAGATTAAAATCCTTTGGGATTTTTTTAGAGCAGCTAGTAAGATATCAAATATTCAATGATCACGTTTTCGTAAAAAATGCACTTGGTCACTTTCTCCTGTTTGAATACGATATGTATGTATATGAGAAAACTTTTTCAAGAAAATAACACTGGTTTTTATGTGTAGGGTCTATTATCGAAGTAATAACGGATGTTGTCTTAAAACAAATGGCGCCACCCACCCTCTGATAGAAGAAAGAGAAATAATGATGACATTAGCTGCTTTGCACATTTGCATAATTCAATCATATATAAATAATTCGATTTTGTAAATCGGTCAAATAAATTTTGTCAAAATTGAAATAACGTACTTCCTTTTCACAGAGGAGAATTGATTGCCCTGCAGAAATATTGGCGTTTGTGTAAATGAATGTACATTATAATATATCGTCTGTATAAAGGGAAATCGAGGATTGATCCCGTCCATTTTTCAGACCTTTTACCGGGCGCAATAAATTTGTTCTTTTTTTTTTAGAATGTAACTACTGTAAAGAATGTGTCCAAATGATAAATGCGGGTATCCATTGTAATTCATGTCCTAATATTGATTATTTATCATCTCGTCTATCTCTATTTTGTAAAGATACATATTATAGATCGAATATGGAGAATGGGTCAAGCACTTCTATGCTTCGGGGACTTAAAAACCCCTATCCGCACCGCAATGGTGCATAGGGCACTGCATCATATAAACGCAGTGTCATCTTGATCATTAATATGAAGGAAAGGTGATCAGCTCTCCGCTTCAGATACCAGTCCAGGGTAATAGTGAATAAATATTAGAGTGAAAAAAATCACTTATATTTATTTGACCCTCCCTGGGAATCGAACCCGGGACCTCCAGTACGGTAGTCGAGCGTGCTGACCATTACACTAAGGAATAGGACGGTTTCGGGGACTAGTCTTAGGTAATTAAACACATAAATATAAGGGTATGTTAAGAGTTATTAGAGTTACAGGGTGGCGCAAAATCAATCACCCTATCGGAAGATGTTACAATTTTTGCAAATGGCGTAGTACGTCAATCATATTTGCTGTAAACAGGTGCAGGATACAAACAGATTCAAGGTAACGCAAAATTAACCATCCAATTTTTTTAAATAACTTTCTTACTTAATAAAAAAAAAAATTGAGTGATGAAAATCTTTATTTGCATCTTTATTATTCTTTTTTCTGTTAAGTGGAAAAGGTGATATCCGTCAAGTGGCTGCTGCCAGTGTTGAAACACATTTGTGTCTGTTTTATCAATTTGGTTGTATACCAAAACTGACTAGTTCAGAATTTTCAAATATGATTGACGTACGACGCCTTTTGCAAAAATTATAGCATCTACCGATAGGGTGGATTTATTTTGTGCCACCCTGAATATAAATGATATACAATATACATGCTATAAATGTAGCGTTATATTACATATATAATATTTAAAAAAATTTGATCCCAAGATTAAATTTGAAATTATTTCAATTAACGTATGAATATAATACGAAATTCAAAGTAATTTGATGCTCCTCTTTCGTTAATTTGTTCGTGGGAAAAAATATTAGAGGTTAAGGTTAAAAATAATAATTAATTAAGGACATTGTCCTTTAGACCGTGTTGTGTGAACAGAATTGGCGTGGGAAAATAGTGACGGTCCTCCACGGCTTATGCAAAACCACATAATGTTAACCTACCCATGCATGCACACACATGCCTAATTAATGCTAAACGTACGGTTAAACATACACACGAATTAGAGTCTGTGAATTTATGGACCAACACTCACCGAAATGAACGAATAAAGATTTTTGTGCGCTGTGCGAAACACCAATATTTCATTCATACCGACAAAAAATCCGCACATAGATATGCGTATGTACGTAATTTATGTATATTTATTTATTTAGACACATAAAATATTCTCGATGAGTAATTTCCAATACTCATTTTGGGACATGGGTTAAGAGGACTGAAACACAGATAAGAAAGGAACAACATTATGTTTTTTTTTATTTATTAGTGTACACATTTTTTGTTACAATTGTTAAAGGCATAAACCGTAAATAAAATTAAAAATAAAATGAAATAAGAAAACACAAAATAAAATTTACAGTTAATAGGCATATTTGCTAAAAATATTCTTCTCTTTCACATTCATGCATCTCTTCATTATTCCCGAAATTAAGAAAGGTGTGTTGAGATGGTTTAAACACGTGGAATAAGTTAGGAAAGAATAATAACACAAATTTATGATTCGAATAAAGTTGGAAATAGGAGCAGCGGAAGACCGTAGAATACTTGGCATATATATATATATATATATATATATATATATATATATATATATATATATATATATATATATATATATATATATATATATATATATATATATATATATATATATATATATATATATATATATATATATATATATATATATATATATATATATATATATATATATATATATATATTTATATATATATATATATATATGTATATATATATGTATATATATATATATATATATATATATATATATATATATATATATATATATATATATATATATATATATATATATATATATATATATATATATATATATATATATATATATATATATATATATATATACATATATATATATATATATATATATATATATATATATATATATATATATATATATATATATATATATATATATGCCAAGTATTCTACGGTCTTCCGCTGCTCCTATTTCCAACTTTATTCGAATCATAAATTTGTGTTATTATTCTTTCCTAACTTATTCCACGTGTTTAAACCATCTCAACACACCTTTCTTAATTTCATCAATAATACTTATCTCAGCCTTGCAATTCTTCCTTATTTCACCATTAGAACATCTATCACACATCGTTTTGCCGCTCATTCGTCTGAGAGATCGTATTTCGACTGCATTCAGTCAACTGTCATCATTCTTTTTTTAACTCCATGCATCAATTCCATACATTAGGTTTGGTAGCAAGACTTCGTTGTATACTATCAGTATATTTATAATACTTCCAATAATAATAAAAGGCGAACAGAAACAAAATTTTAGTGAGTAAAATTCTCCCCTTATTATTTTTGTAGGGATCTCATTTAGGATAAAAAAAATAAGAGATTATTTTGAAGTCGATGTGGATATGTATCAAATACTAAAAAGGATAATGAGCTGAAAAGGGCAAAATATAGGAAAATAATGATGAATGGGGAAGAGTTTAGTAATTACGTAGATAAAGGAAAACGATAAAAAAAAAAGTACTCGGTTACTCCTTACCTAACAAGGATAGTGATGTATTACTGTGTATTATAATATCAAATAGATACTTACGTAAATAAATATAAGTATATATTTAATACTAAAGGTACATACTCGTATACATGAGTATCTATTTAATACTAAATCTATAAAAAATAATAATTTATTTTTTTGACATCTCAACTTAGATAAAGAAAAATATGTTAGAAGTCTGAGCATTCGCGGTTTAAGTGATCACTTAACATAGTGTAACATTTACCAATTCTACCCATGATTGACAACCACACCACTCAACTCCTTGGAACTTCTACATATGTATATGTTTTAACAATTTCGAAACAAAGTGCTTGAATCAATAGAATACACTAGAGACATCTATTTTTGAATTGAAAGAAGCGTTTTATTTTGCATAAAATCCTAAATTAAAATCACATAAGTATATGAGAAACGCTAAAAAGTATTCTTTTCATTTTATTGTGTTAGCTTATAATTTGACCAGTTAATTTATTTACAACATTTTAAATGTATCCGTTGTACTTGTTCATAAATCTGGATATATCTTATTATTGGATTTATTTTTCATATTATTTTTTAACATATTAACATAGATGAAGAAGAATATATCTCCTATATAATTCAAATAAGTCTTGATAATGAAGCGGTTAGCCTCGAAACCGGTAGACAATATGAATAAGTTATAATAAAATATTTATACTGACTTTAAAACAAAGTTACATTTTAATTATAAAATGGAAAATCACAAAGTGAGTGCTTCAAATAGAAATTATACAAATATCTACCAATTGGCGATAATCCAGATTTGTGTACAAGTATTTGGACACACTCAAAATGTTGTACTTAAATCTGCGCGTGTGTAAATGTATTAAATCATTTCATTTGAAATAATTTTGATAGAAATTAATTAATTTATTATTAAAGTGATTGCGCTCATTCCTTATTACATTTTGACTCTCCGGTCATAAAACGGTCTAGTCCTTGAGAATTAATGATCCGGAGATGTTCTCATTTCTCATTCTTAAATTAGACACATCCTTTCGAGACGTGTGATCTCTGATGGGAGTATTTTCTCTCTCATTTCTCATCTCACAAACGAAGGCTAAGTAGCCTCACAATATTAGAGGCACCATTTGGAAAATTACTACATTTATAGACATGACAAAGAAAACGGAGCTTTTTCATTTATCTGCGAGAAAACACAGAGCTTTTTTGAAGCAAAAATACGATATAAATGTACCATTGTATATCAGGGAAATTTATTAATAGAATTCTTACGGACTTTCTAAAATGCTTTGTACCATCTGAATGCTTTTGTAAAAATATTATTTTTACTTGTCGCTTAAGGCTGAGATCTTGGAAGTTCAAATAAGAACGCGATCGGCCGGCCGCGCCAGGGTCTAGACGAATATATTATATTGGAATTAGACTTTTTTTTTAAATAATAGATTTTTTTAACTCCTTACCCCATAGGTCTTTTCTTTTCAAAACTGTGTTATAAGAAGAAAAAAAAACACTGAAGTGAAATGTTACCTGGCTTTAAAGAAAATTAAGTTGTGATTTATCATATATGGACCAGTATTCGATAAGTCGCTACTAAATTTTATCTGAATCCTGGTAACATTTTTCGTAACACCGTTTTTGCATTGAAAAAATAAGTTTTTCATCAAAATAATTATATGATTTTGAAAAGAAAATAATTATTGAAGGTAAGGTGGTTAAGGAGTTACAAAAAAATCAAAACATATTCTAAAAAAACAAAGAATCCAATAACTATGTATGTATTATTTATTCTTTAAAAAAACTGGGCTTGACTCGACGACCGACTCCATGCGTTGCCGGAAGCCAACTCAGTTTTATTAATGCTAGTTTGGCCTACATGTAAAACGACATTTTTGATAAAAATTTTACTTTTTACTTTTTAAAGCGTTAACGGTTCCAACGGCGAAGGGCGCAATTAATATATCGTAGCTTATACTGCTATAAAGGGTTACGCGTTATATTATTTATCCAAGTATTAAAAGGACATTATGTGATGTCATTCGCATGACGGCAAATTTAATATTCGTATTACACGTAAATTACTAAAATTGAATCTATTGTAAATCTCCATCTATCAATGTAAAAATTACAGTATCTACAAAACATATTTTATTATTTTAGTAATTCAATATATGTATATGGTATATGCATATCGCAGTCGTACAGGAGAAAGTGACCAACTAACAAAACGTAAAATGTTCAGGAGTACCATTTAAGTCACTTTTGCTTGGCAAGAAAATAAACATCAATGCAGTTAGTCATTTTTAACAAGTCAATAAATTATACTTCCAAGTTTAAAATCGCTTTGGGATTTTTTCAGGGCAATATTAAGCTAGTAAGATATTATTTAGTCAATAATCACGTTTTTGAAAAATATGCACTTGGGTCACTTTCTCCTGTATGACTACGATATGTTGCTTATTCGTGCACATAGCCGCTCGACTCAAAATCTCACGTTATGGGTTCGATTTCCCCAACTTACAAAGGGAAAAGTTTCCTTTTAAATTTATTTATGTGCAAAGTATTACAAATTATAATATTTACATTTGCAATGTTTTTTTTTAAATGAACTTTAAATACAAAACATCCCAATGTACACACTTGCATACATTCGTTAAGCTTTATTGTATGGTTCATGTAACTTTTTTTCCATGAGAATTTTATTTCAACGATAATTGAATTCTAAAATTATATTCCACATTCATATTCCGAGTTTTATAATTCCCACAAAAACGACCATTATGCTTTTAATATGAACGAAATACAATTTAATGAAAAACTTAGATCAAATGAGCTTTAAATAAATCTTATATATATATAAATATATATATAAATATATATATAAATATATATATATATATATATATATATATATATATATATATATATATATATATATATATATATATATATATATATATATATATATATATATATATATATATATATATATATATATATATACATAAATGTATAATTTGCACTATGATATATTGCCATATGGATGTAGCAGAGGATATTGCTCATGCGGTTAGTATAACGTGAGAAAATACTGAGTCACTTTGTCCAATTCACATCCTGTTCTTGAAAATTATCTGCCTATTTTTAAATAAACTTGTTTAAATTTATACTACGCTTTTTAATGTGTATGTTAAATATTTATATGTAACATATTCAGCAATGTCTCTCAAAAAACACAATTTTTTAAGAAAGATGTATACAACCCACGAATCCACATTAATTTATGTAATATCAACCCAGTAGATGAAATCAAGAGAAATCGAATCACATTTGTAACATATTTGTAACATAAAATAGTAATTTATTATAAATATTATATTTTATACGTATATTTTAAAAGCAAATCCTGACCCCCGTAATATTTCTTTCTTTCTTTTCTTTTAACCATTATCTGCACCCCGTGGTGCATAGGGCACTGTATCGTAGCGACGCAGTGTTATCTTGATCATAAATTGCACGAAGGCAAGCCCTGCGCTTCTTGTACTAGTCCAGGGTGATGAAATAAATATGAGAGTGTAAATCACCCATATTTATTTAGATCCCCCTGGGAGTTGAACCCGGGACCACTACACTACGGAGGTGGACCCCCCCGTAATATTCCCTTTTTTTCTTAAATTACAATAAAATACCATAAGCAGGTATCGTGGTGCAGTACACTGCAAAACTAGGGTTCGTGTGTTCGATTCCCGCCAATATACCAAAAGGATTCAAGGAATATTTAAACTCATTTTTCTGGGTTTGTTGATTCATTTTTCATGTACTCTTTCCATATCCTTTCAATCCTTTCCGCAAACAACATCCCAAAATAGAGGCTTTCCGGTTTATTCCTTTTAAAAAAACATCAGTCTACACCGGTATAAATTCCTCTCCAAGCACTAGTGCTAATCTTTTTTGAGAGAGGCTGTGTTATTTTTTCTAGATTAACTGATTTGAGGATTTCTGGCGGTTGTTCTTTTGATACGAAATTGATTTTAGCCATGCGAAGGTTACAAAATTGTAGGAAATTTTTCAGATACATATTTTTCCTCCATTTCGCTGATAAGTTTCAGACTACACGGCTGTCCAAACTTAAAACACAGTAAGGGACATTTTTTTGTAGTACGCTTTTTTGCATTTTTGGACTAAGTAGTATCTACTTAGTCCAAAAATGCAAAAAAGCCTACTACAAAAAATGTCCCTTATTGTGTTTTGAGTTTGGACAGCCGAACAACCCTACTCAGTATATTTTACTTTTGATATAAAAAAATCTGAAGCAAATTCGTCTTATTTTATAATATTAGGATGCTTCAAGACAAATAAAGTGGATTTGAGCTGGGTTATTGACAGATAAAATTATTGCGAAATTCACTAATTAGTTTCGCCAATCACGCGATGTGCCAGACAATCACCAAACGAATCAGAATCAAAATCAAATTAAAACGAAAATTACAAGACGTCTTTTAAACCCATTTTCAAAATCATTATTTTTTGTTATCTTTCTTCTTTTCGTGTCATGTCAGGTCCCCCTGACGTCGACTATCACTTGAGAGTAATTGTCCTTGTCTTGGGCAGCTCTAAACAGCGCCTCGACGGTCTTGATCTCTATCCAATCTCGTGTATTCCAGGCCAGGAGATCTGTCTACTGCGTACACCTCGTTGACCCTCTATTTTGCCTTATCTTTACGGAAATAAAATTCTCGTAAATCAAAATTGGTTACATGATGTGTTTGAATCTGTTGGACGTCGCATCCGTTTGTCCACAAACAACGCGACATAATGACTCGATGATAATAATAATATGGGACAGTAATAATGAATGTGTACAGTGTACAGGAGACAGGGAGGGTTCTGTTATCCATGACACGTTTCCTCTCTACTCCGGATAATGGTAACTGCGGATTCAATGAGCCGTTTTGACCGTGTGAAATTCAACTAATTTCATTATCTGAACGCTTGCCCGTCCTACACAAGAGTTTCTCAAACTACATTATTTTATTAGCGATTGGTTATACCGATATGGTTTTTGAAGTGTTCAAGAACTACTTATTTGCTTGATTTCTACTGGATTTAAACTGTTTTCTGATTTAGCAAAAATATAATGCAAACCGAAGGACGCAAGTAGATGAAAACACTTTAATCTTCTCATATGATCTTCATTGAAGAGCGTTTTCAGTGTTTTTTCGGATTAATATCTATATAAAAAAAAAATATAAAATTAATATTTATGAAATAAAAGACTGCAATTCCAAACTGATTTTGATGAATACTTTTAATATATGCTGAAAATTATTAATATAATTTAATCCTGTTATTTAAAAATAATAATAATGCATTCCAATGGTTATTTTACGAGCGTAAGCGGTCGAAGGAGTAAACGGAAGTGAGTCGCGCCAAAGAAAAAAATGCATTTAATTTCAGCATTGACTTTGTAAATTTACTCAGTACTTCAAAATTACCTATAATTGATTTAAACTTCATTAAAAGCTTTTTTTATATTCATATTTTAAATGATTTTAAAATTACACTTCTTACTTAAGGAAACCATTGTGATTTAAAACTAGCTGTGTTAACTCAAAACTACATTTGTCTCAAATTAATTTGTTTAAAATTAATTAAACTGTACTTTAATCATAGTTACATTTATAATTACTTGTTTAGTAGAGGAAATCGATGGAAAATGTCGTTTTACTATTTTTTGTCATTGACAAATGTATATTGGGTCTTCACTCCACTTCACAATTTAAATCAATTGATATAAAGTATCCCATGTTATCGACGTAAGTATGTACATTTACATTTTCAATGGAATATGATTCATAGGAATTTGAATTCGCTGGATGAGAACCAAACTTGAGCCGCTGTATGTGAACCAAACTTGTCACCACTTTGTCGAGAATCTAAGGATATGTATTTTACGGTGCTATGATTATAATATCAATACGTAGGTATTTATATCCCATACAGCGTCATGTTATCCTAAGGCTTCGTTTATATAGATTTAACGTAACGCTTCCTTGTTGGTTTACTGTTGTTAGCTTTGAATTTATGGCGGAAGGAGAACAAATGATTGTCTGAATAAGTACCGCGACGTCATTATTTTACCAAGCTCATTATCTTACTTCAATTAGGAGAACGTCAAAGTAAAACAGTGGGGAAGCGATCGGTCAGAAAAATACAACAAAAGTGTCTCAACCATTCTAGTATATTTCTTAGATGCAAAATATGAATAAAATCACTCTTCGCAATAAAATAACAACTATGTATATGTACATAGTTTTTTCAACGTATGTTTCTGGAATGTGTCGTTATCGACATCATCAGATTGAGGGGTTTAGACAAAATGTTATATACGCAACAAGGCAGGGGTTGAAAACTACAATTTCATGTTGTAAAATAAAAATATTTATTTTTTTACCACTTGAGTTATATTTTTTGAATTATAACATGACGTGGTTATAATTAAATAAATTTAACTCAAGTGGTAAAAAACAAGTGTTCTACTTTGACAATTACACCGTGTCTTACCACAATGTGAATACCGAAACAATAAATAAAAGATTATTTCATATATATTTTTTTTTGAGAAAATTAATTTAAATTGAGTGAATTAAATAGTGTTTTATAATAATATTATAATCAAACATTAGTTATGGTAATGGTTTTAATGATGATTTTATATAATTTTATTGTAGAAATGTATTTTTTAAGGAAATTTAAATAATTACTTTATTATTTTTAAATAATAACGACCAAACTATTTAGTCATTATTTTATTATTTAAAATGCAGTTTTGCCAAGAAATGTCAGTACAAAATTTTATTAAAATCACTTTGTTATTTTTGTAAAGTGAGAATATGTAATTTCGAATTCAAAGCAAATGAATTTAATATTTTATTTTTGAATTATAATTCCGGCTTTTAAAATTATTTACACCTGGGAACAAGACTATTATTCGCCATTAAGTTTTGTTGAAAACATGATGAACAACATTTATAAAACGGCCTTTTTGTGTCTTCACTTTTGCATTACGAGTGATTTTAGTAAAACTTTCTTAGTTCGATATTTTTTCCTCAATTATTTTATCCTATCCTCTTATTAATGTTGAATATGACCCTTATACGAGTATGTATATTGATGTTCTATGGCTTTTATATGAATTTTCATGTTATTTATTATTTCCGGGTATGAAAATATATTTATTACAGTTTGTTTATTGGCAATATACGGTATTCAAAATTATTTGCTGAAAAATACAAAATAGAGAAAACAAATTCGATATGTATAGAATTTTGTATTCATATTGTTTTGATATATTTTTTGCTTTTAGTTATTGAATTGTTTGAGGGGTATATTTATTAAATGTAAATGTTTTCCTATAAATCAACAGCACGTGAAACATAAACATCAATGTATCGCCTGTAAGGGTTCTCCTTCATTTTTTTTTAAATGTTGAAATGCGATGCCTGAAACGAATGTGTGACATTGTATTGTAAAATCATTGTATGACAGAATTAAAAACGAAGATATAAGAAAGGAATGTAAGGCTGAATTAAAGATACTTGATAAGACTAAGAAGAGTTCTTTGAGGTGGTATGGACATATACAGCGAATGGGTATCGAGAGAATGACTAAAAATATATGTGGCGAATGTGAGCGGAAGAACAGAACAAGAACGGCCTAAAAAGACTTGGCAAGATCAGATCAACCAGAACCTAAAATTTGGTGGTGTCAAAAGTCTGCGTTATCGGAGGGCATGTATGACTAGATGTACGGATGTGAAGGAAGCGAGGAGTGTATGTCAGGACAGAAAATCGTGGCATTCCATCCTCTCTGCATGTTGGTAGTAGTTTTACGCTAAAATAAAATATTTTTATACCAGAATCAAACTAGTACAAACCATGTATCTAAAATATCAGTGAAAGAATATGAAACGATTATTATATGATGTATTGTGTTACAAATTTAACAGCTGATAAGGGATCAAGCGCTACCGAAACAGACAAAACACTAAAATACATTTATTCGGGCGGTACACGGAAAAGTAATAATACGTCTGGGGAGACCTTTTTTTATATCTGTGAATGGTACGTTCTTACATATTATAACCCATAGCTATTTATTTTATCTCGTGAACTATATACGACCATTTCGTGTCCCGTAAATATTTGTTATGGCTTAATCTAGAATCAAACAGATAGCGGATGCTGGAGACACGAGTGTGTGTCGGTTCCCACATTCCCGCGTCCTCCTCAATCTTCAACCCGATATCCTGCTCTTCGACTGCACATACCCGATGGTAGAGAGAAGATTGAATTGTTTTCCTTAACAATTTGATACTAGGAAGTGATCTTAAAATGTAGTATAATGAACTACCCTTACCGTGGGAATTCGCTATGCGGCAACCACCCTTCTCACATGATCGGATCCGCTGCCCCGAATTCCCACGAATCGTGTGCTTTTGTCGCCACCAGACTGCATTGATATTTTTATTTAAAAAACATAGAATCCTGCTTTATAAGCGCCATGGGAATTATTACACAGTAATATTTTTTGATAATCATTTTAACGCGGAAATCATCCACGATTAAAGAAAACACTTGTTTTTTATCACTTTAGTTTTATTATAGACTACATGTTTCAGAAGTTAAACTTCCATCATTCAGGTCTGTATAATAACTAAAATATAAAATTGTTCTATAAATAAGGAGAGGGGAAAGTAAGGGGAAGGGGTTTGTCAAGGGACGGAGTTTGAAAACAAAGGAAAAATGGAAAGCAAAGGTGAAGAATTTTGAAACAATATATTATTTAATAAATTATTATTAGAATTTAAGTTTTTTTGGATTTCTAAATTTTCAAGATAATTCATAATTTGGCCTTTATATGGAACAAGGTGTAATAATTTTAATTTATGAGAGTGAAATGAATGATTAGTATCTATTATATGATTTGCAAATTCCGAAAAATAATTACTTACAAGACCGCTATGATGTTCTTATTTTTAAAACTATCCATCATTTTTTATGTTTACGCAAAAATTATAAATCCTTTACATGTTTTGCTTAATAATAAAAGGAATAATGTAATCTTAATATGAATATACTCACCTAATAAAAGTATTTAAAGATGCTTTGGCTAATGTCCATGAAGTAATAATATTGATAAAACATATAAATTTACCTAAATAATATATATACATATATTTACCAGCGTATCATAGAATGCAATTCGATACCTATATATAATATATTTATATATAAGATGTATCATGACTGTATAAAATATTTACATGTAATACGTGTGCATCAGTATATGTCTTTTTAATATATACATATCGCTCACTCCTTTCAAGAACGTCATAAATCAAAAATCGACAATTTTCAGTTGTGCATGTTTTCGGAATGCCCAGAAAATGTACTATATCCCAGCAAAAGCGGCATATTTTTAACTTAATATTTACCCGCTACAGGGCAGAAAGTGTTGTTTTCACATTTTGAAGAAAAGGTATTGTTTAATTATTTTTTGAATATACTTAATATTTTTCAAATGGAGAGAAAACCTTCAGGTTTTACCTAAAAAGATCTGTTACTCAGTAAAAAGTTCAATAAGTGGCTTGATACTTATTTTTAATGCATTGTATTATATTTTAAAACTTTAAAAACGTTCTCCTGAAAAATCAAGTTTTTTGATTTATGACGTTCTTGAAAGGATTGAGCGATATATTCATCTTTATAAGTATATATTATATTTTTTCATTTCAAGATTTTTTAAAGTTTGTATTTAAAATTAAATAATTCACTTTATATTTCAAAAGTATTTTACGAATACACAATTGATCTTTTCACTTTAACATCACATTTTTTAATGCCTCTCTTATAAATCACAAATCATATTGTCGAAATTATTAGTACAGCATTAAAATGTTATTTATGCATACTTATTAATTTTCATATCACTAAAGACACCTCACTAAAGATGAATAAGGATATGTAAGTTTGGGCATTTACGGGGCTGACTACTGTCATAGGCTGGTTTAAGTGATCATTACACACCTGTAACATTCGCCAATTCTACCCACTATTGACAACCACTACTACTACTATTTCTAAATATATATATATATGTATATATATATATATATATATATATATATATATATATATGTATATATATATATATATATATATATATATATATATATATATATATATATATATATATATATATATATATATATATATATATATATATACATATATATACATATATATATATATATATATATATATATATATATATAAATAAAACAAATTTTGAAACATAATTCTTAAATCACTAGAACTTCACTAGAGACATCGACAAATTTGTCTCAAAATTTCATCAAATTCGTTTACGGAAATAAATTTATTTTTCTATGCTGTATTCTCATAGTCAAATCCTCTGTATCTCGCTCACATTTCAGCTTTTCTTAGCCCTGCGAAGACCGAATATTAATTTTGATTAACCGAATTTACTCAAGATTAAATAGTTTGGTATTTTTTTTTTCAATTCACGTATCGGTCATATAAGCTCGCGATGATATTATATGATTCCGTAACCTTTCGGATTGAAATAAAGCAAATACTGATTTATATTCCTGTAGCGCGTACACCAGGATTCCTTTAAGAATTTTTGGGAGTGTCAACTCGAGGTACGTGAAGGCGTGATCGCTGATCGCCCATGAATGTGAAGTCAAACACGACGATATTTATGTGCAATCCTTAGAATCGGAGAAGAACCATAATTTACACGAAACGAAGCGCGGTGGCCTGACGTGAATAATAAACGCGTTCCACAAGAATTTTCGGATCGCTCTCCACCCATATTGTGGGTGTCCTTTATTGTAAAGGCAATCGCCTGATATTAATCAGAATTAACCGCTAGATTTAATAAAGTATTTAATTTTACTAGCAATAATTAACAACATTTTGAGTGTGTCCAAATACTTGTTCACAAATCCGGATTATCTCCAATTATAGAAGTTTTTTTGAATAATAATGATAATAAAACCCTTATCCGCACCCCAATGGTGCATAGGGCATTGCGTCATATAAACGCAGTGTTATCTTGATCGTTTACATATAAAGGAAAGGTGATGAGCCCTCCGATTCAGGTACCAGTCCAGGGTAATATTGAATAAATATGACAGTGAAAAAACACTTATATTTATTTTACCCCCCTTGGGAATCGAACCCGGGACCTCCAGAACGGTAGCCGAATGTGCTGACCATTAATTACACTACGGAGGCAGACAATTTTATTTTTAATATTATTAAATTAAACACTTATTTTTTTAACACTTAAGTTTATTTATGACTACTAGTTTCATTTGTCAATGGCTATTAGTTTGAGTTATTTATCATTTTATTTTTTGACAGCTCAACATAGATGAATGAATATAGAAGTGTGGGCGCTTTGCAGGGCTTACTTAATAATTTGAATAGTGTGGTTGTCAATCTTGGGTAGAATTGGTGAATCTTACACGTGTGTAAAGTGATCACTTAAACCAGCCTATGATGGTCGAAAATGCTCAGACTTCCATATTCTTCTTCATCTATGTTGAGATTAAAATGTTTACCACTATTAAACATAAATTGAAATTGAACACAGTGAGATTCAAATATTATTACAGTAGCGCATTTAAAACACGATGAAACTTTGAAATAAATTCTTCTTCAAACCCTTATCCACACCCCGATGGTGCATAGGGCACTGCATCATATATACGCAGTGTTATCTTGATCGATAACACATAAAGGAATGGTGATCAGCCCTCCGCTTCAGGGTAATATTGAATGAATATTAGAGTGAAGAAATCACTTATAAATATTTGACTCTTCCTCCTCTGGGAATCGAACCCGGGACCTCCAAAACGGTAGCAGAGCGTGCTGACCATTACACTACGAAGGCGGTCAGTTGAAATAAATATTTTCGTAATGGCAATAAACGATACAGTATATAGGAATATTAAAAAAAAAACAACAAAAAAACAAAGTTAGAAGCATGTTTAAAGAGAAAAAATAAAAAATATAGCTTCCTCACTCACTCAAGCAATCACTAGCACAAATAAATATTTTCGTAATGGCAATAAAAGATACTGTATATAGGAATATTAAAAAAAAGCAACAAAAAAACAAAGTTAGAAGCATGTTTAAAGAGAAAAAAATGAGAAAATATAGCTTCATCACTCACTCAAGCAATCACTAGCACAAATAAATATTTTCGTAATGGCAATAAAAGATACAGTATATAGGAATATTTAAAAAAAAAACAAAATAAAAACAAAAACAAAAACAAAGTAAGAAGCATGTTTAAAGAGAAAAAAATGAGAAAATATAACTCCATCACTCACTCAAGCAATCACTAGCACAAATAAATATTTTCGTAATGGCAATAAAAGATACAGTATATAGGAATATTAAAAAAAAAAACAACAAAAAAACAAAGTTAGAAGCATGTTTAAAGAGAAAAAATAAAAAATATAGCTTCCTCACTCACTCAAGCAATCACTAGCACAAATAAATATTTTCGTAATGGCAATAAAAGATACTGTATATAGGAATATTAAAAAAAAAGCAACAAAAAAACAAAGTTAGAAGCATGTTTAAAGAGAAAAAAATGAGAAAATATAGCTTCATCACTCACTCAAGCAATCACTAGCACAAATAAATATTTTCGTAATGGCAATAAAAGATACAGTATATAGGAATATTTTAAAAAAAAACAAAATAAAAACAAAAACAAAAACAAAGTAAGAAGCATGTTTAAAGAGAAAAAAATGAGAAAATATAACTCCATCACTCACTCAAGCAATCACTAGCACAAATAAATATTTTCGTAATGGCAATAAAAGATACAGTATATAGGAATATTAAAAAAACAAAGTAAGAAGCATGTTTAAAGAGAAAAAAAAGAGAAAATATAGCTCCATCACTCACTCAAGCAATCACTAGCACAAATATCTTTCCGTAAAGTATTTTTTCAGTTCGAGAGAAAAAGTTTTCTCGGTTCGAAATGAGGGCTCCTTTTACATGTGCACTTCTTACGGGAATTATCCGCCTTCTTTGTCATAAGACATCCGTGTGTGGCAGTCTCTTTGTGTCCGACAGCTGGGTGTAGCAGCCACGCGTCACGTGGCCATCTGCACCATATGGACCACCTGTCTGCCAGCTGCCGCAGCCGTCTCCGGTGTGGAGGGACCCTAACCTATGCAATAAATAATAGTATGTGGTATTTCTTGTACATAACACGAAATACATAAATATATCTGCATCTTCAATACAGGAAATCCAACCACGACATTCTTATACAACTACTACCATCACGCTGTTTCCCCACAGGGTTAGGCAGAGAGGATGGTTCTGATTGTTCTGATCGTGCAAAGATTTTTTCGGTCGTCTTCGTTTTCGCTCACATTCGCCATATATACTTTCTTAGTCATTCTCTCCTTATCCATTCGCTCCACATGTCCCTACAATCATTAAGAACTCTTCTCAATCTTTTCAATTATCCCTTACATTATTTTCTAATATCTTCATTTTTAATTCTGTGATACAGTGATTTTCCATACATTCGTCTAAGGGAGCGCATTTCAACGGTGTTCATTCTGCTTTCATCCTTCCTTTGCCAGTTCTATGTTTCGCTTCAGTGCATCAGTGTCTGTACCAGCACTCCGCTGTGAACCTCAGTTTGGCTTCCATGGACATTTTTTTATTTGCAATCACTCTGTTCATACATGTCTCTGCATATTCAATATATTACAGAATATCCAACTACGGAATTCTAAAAGTATCTGACGATATTTTGTCCATTCATATTTCGCTGAGTTTGTAGCATCTGGATGTATGGTATAATGAAGGATGTGAGGGATATCTACTATCAGTGTTCTGCAAAAAAAAACTCTTCAAGGTACACCTGCCAAATCAAGAAATTTTACAGGCACACCAAATAAAAAAATAATGCTTAAATAATATTGATTTATAATTAAAATTAATATAATTCGCAATTTGTCCGCCTCCGTAGTGTAATGGTCAGCACGCTCGGCTACCGTTCTGGAGGTCCCGGGTTCCATTCCCAAGGGGAGTAAAAATAAATATAAGTAATTTTTTCACTGTAATATTTATTCAATATTACCATGGACTGGTACCTGAAGCGGAGGGCTGATCACCTTTCCTTCATGTGTAAAACGATCATGATAACACTGCGTTTATAAGACACAGTGCCCTATACAACATTAGGGTGCGGATAAGGGTTTTATTATTATTATTATTATAATTCGCAAACATATATTACTTTTCAAAACCGTATAATTGTTTCAAAGAAAATTTTATTTATTCAATGCAATAACGGTGTTTAAGAAAAAAATCGATTACGTAAAATGTTACCTGGATTTAGAGAAAATTATGTTGCGACTTAACAAATACTAGGTCTTAACGTTGGATCAATTTGATGTAGCCTATGCACCAATGGGTGAAGATAAGGGTCAGTAATAGTATTTATTTTATAAAATTATCCTTAATTGTTAGACTGATCCTTCCCACGTATTTTACGATAATAATAAGACTACACCGATCTAATTCACTCTCCCCTACAACATTTGACAGCGGATTGGGAAGACCTTGAATAGCTTTATTAAATACCCCTTTCAAGTGGTAATCGCCTTCTTATAAGACGAAGGAAGCTTTTCACGATTACGCTTTAAAGCGCTCAAACTAAGTTTGTGAAATTCAGTATTTTCTTAAATATCAATCAGATTAACGTATTATCTTATATTCATCTTCTCGCCTTTATTTATCTCTCGCAGCTTTATATACAAGTATCCGTATAATTGATACTTTAACCAATCAATTTGTAATTTTAAATTTTGTATCAAATATCCTATTATTTTTCGACATCTCATCTAAGACGAAGGAGAATATGGAATTCCATTAATTGATTCGGCAGTCGCTTTGTGGTAAAATCTATCCATTTTTAATGAATGTTTTACTTAGTAAATACCACTTTTAATCGTAGTATTTACAAAGTAAAACATTAATTTAAAAAATAATATGGAAGTCTAAGCGTTTACGGGGCTGACGACCGTCATAGGCTGGTTTAGTTGATCACTTTACACACGTGTAATATTCACCAATTCTACCCATTATTGACAACCACACTACTCAAATTCTTGGATGTTCTATATAGAACATTTTACTTTTCTATCAATTACGAGTATATACTCGTAAATAAACCAATTTTGAAACACTGTTCTTGAATTACTAGAACCTTACTAGAGACATCTATTGGTGAGACGAAAAGAAGCTTTTTATTGAGCTGAAACTCTTTTATTAGTATGTGAGGTCCGAATCCTGGATTATAATCACACACATGAGAAACGCCAGAAAATATCATTTTATTATTTAAGCTTATCATTTGACCAGATAAGTTGAACAAAATTGTTTTGTAAGTTATAATCATGATTATCGCGAGGGTACCAAAAATATTCTCTTTTGATATTCCTATAATACTTTGGCGATCAATAATACGATGGTCTACTTATATTTTAAGTGTTTTTTAGAAGGCAGATTCTCGGCATCCGGTCAAATTTTATATGATCATCGTACAAGTTGCGGGCGCGCGGCATAAACGTAAAAATTTACTGTCGAACGTTTTGTTAAGTAGTTCCATTTATATTCAAGAAAACTCCCAACTTTGTGGAAGGATAAGGTGATTTTATGATTGTATATGACGCAAGGAGCTAAGGGGATACCGCCGTAACGAGAATTGTCACCCCGCGCTATTATACTGTAGCAGACAGCCCAAACCTCACTCCGCTTGTGGTAGATTAGGTGTATTTTTAGACGGCGTCCTTCCCTATTTGTATTGAATATTTTTACCCGTGATTCTTGCGTTAGCATTTTATTGATGTAACTTTATCTTGGAGATTAATAACATATATTGAAGGCATTTTCATTAGGGTGAAGACTGACCAGAGCATTTCGTCGTAACGTAACATGTTACGATGCGAGCATTCAGTCAGTACAGCGAATTGAGCTGCTCGCCGCTCGTTTCGAAAGCTCCATCCGAAGTCGGATGCAATTTTAGGTCAGCACCAGGGTTGCCAATCTATGGGAAATTCCCCAAACTGCGGGGAATTTGTGGGGATTGGCGCTACGTGGAGAAAATGCGGGTATTTTAACATTTTACCATTTCATAATTTATCGGACGGATTGAAAGTTAGTGATTAAAATATCTGTTACAATAAATGACATCAATATTTTTATCTATTGATTTCCCACGTAGCATTTTTGGCAACAAAAGTGTACAAATGGTAGATTTTTTTTAAATGTATACTTTATGTCGAATTTGTTACCAAAAGTGCTAGATTATCGCTACAATGACAAAAAGGGATGCAGCCGTACCCTTTCTTTTTTTTCTTCATCTAGAGTAAGCTGTAATTCATTAAAATCACAGATCCAAGAATCGCGTCTTTGTCGTCCGACATTTAAACTACGAATGCAAAATTGCAAAGATTTTTACAGATTTTGGGTTACTGATTCTATAAAAATTAAATACAGATTTCTAGACTGTAATTCAGATTTTTGGTGTGACATATGGCAACACTGAGCACAAAGCCACAAACGTGCACTGATAAAGTATAATTTTTTTAATTATCCGTACCTTTACTTGTAATATAGAGCATATTTATTTATTTACTTGCAATATAGTTATCTGCTTAATATTTCAAGAATATTAAGCAGATAACAAAGAAATGCACTTTTAAAGACTAGTTAAAGTTCTGACACAGTCATAATTCTTGTGAAATGATATCACGTCTTTATTGCGTGTTTCCGTGTTTATGTCAAATTGGACAAACACGTTAAAAGTAAGTCGACGGGACATTTCTGACCCCATTCAATATTTAGCTTAATTGGTTAATGTCAAAAGTCTAGTGGATGAAATGCGTACTTCAACGAACTGCATAAAATTCACATTACGTACAAAAAGTATCCGGAAATTTGGATTTAAATGATCCGATTAAAAGGAATCGGTAAAAAAAATGTCTTCAGGTTGGTAGCCCCTTCCTTAATTACTAAGCCTGTTTAGATCGCGGTCTGTCACTCAGTGTGTTTACAGCTGCTGTTAGTAATAGACGACCTCAAGTGTGCTCGGTGAATTTCAAAATGGAAAAATGTATATTGTTTATAATTATAAAAAATCTTTTTTTTTTCTCTTAACAAAGATGAATAAGAATATGGATATCTGGGCGTTTACGGGGCTTACGATCATCATAGTCTGGTTTAAGTGATCACTTTATCACTTTAAAAAAATGTAAAAAATACTCCTAATTAGAGATAATACAGATTTGTGAATATATATTTGGACACAATTAAAAATGTTGTGAATAATAGTCCTGCATGCGAAGTATACAATACATACATTCTAATACTAATTTCATGTATTATCGCAATCGTCACATGAAACAAAAAACTGTTCGTAGGTGTTCGCAATTTTAACAAAAAATATATATAAAGGTGGCATATGTTGGTTACGCGCTGTGTGGCCAAAAGTTGATACTGAGTACTTTAATAGGTTCAAAGAGGCAAGATAGAGGATGAGCCATTAGCTAAGGGCTGGATGGATGACTGGATTATAATAAAAGTAGTCCAGAAGCTATTCCAGAAAGCTTAGGACAGGAAGATCTTTGCCATAATGACAGCTAAGCTAACGTTCGGGGGACTGAACAGGGCCCTTAAAGAAGAAAAATAAAGAAATATTTCATTTACAACATTTTGAGTGTGTCCAAATACTTGTTCACAAAATCTGGATTATCTCCAATTACAGGAGTTATTTTCATATTGTTCAACGATTTATACCTAAATTTTCATAAACTCACAATACATTATTTTTTCACATCTCATCAAAGATGAAGAAGAATTTGGAAGTCTGGGCATTTACGGGGCTGATGACTGTCATAGGCTGGTTTAAGTGATCACTTTACACACATGTAATATTCACCAATTCTACCCATTATTGACAGCCACACTACTCAAATTCTTGGAAGTTCTATATAGATGAACCAATTTTGAAACATTGTTCTTGAATCACTAGAACTTCACTAGAGACATCGATTGGTGAGATGAAAAGAAGCTTTTTATTGAGCAGAAACTCTTTTATTAGTATTTGGACACACTCAAAATGTTATGAGTCTTTCATTTATTAATTCGGCAGTCACTTTGTGGTAAAATCTATCCGCATTTAATTTAAGTTTCATTTATATTGATAGTATGCAATATACGTACATTCCGCATCATTTTCAAACACCTATTTGAAAGTGATGCGGAAGGCATCGAAACACGTGTCACAATAGATTTAAATAAATAGTGATATTTACCAAGTAAAACTTAAATAAAAAAAATAATTTAAAGAAAAGTTTTAATGAAGACTTATTACACCTTTATCGTTGTTGAAATTTGAGAAGCCTTTACAGTTTATTGGATATATATTGTATTTCTTATAGCGAGTTGCCAGGACTAACTTACTAGGAAAAGTCTGACAGAAAAATCTTGATAATACTTTATACCTTAGAGATTTAGTATAGTCTCTTAGTAAAATACAGTCGGCGCGCCGCGGCGTTCCGAGTTCTGAATATCCGCATACTCCGTGTGTACTCTACCATGAAGAGCCTTCTCCGATCTTCATCTACCGTGACTGGCACTGACGCTACCTCTATCTTCACTTTTTTCATAATAATAATATATTTAAAAATAAACTACTAAAATAACCTATTTCTATACGGCAAATGTCCAACACAAAAAAACTTATGCCTGATATAACTATATATGTAAAACTTGTGTGCAACCCATCATAAAATATGGGATCGAATGCAGAGCGGACACCGCAGAAACAAAAATAAGGCAAAATAAGGCAATAAACAAAAATAAAAATAAGTGTCAGAAATGAAGACTTTAAAAAGTCTAGAAGATAGACTAAGGAACACCAGGATAAGAGTAATATACGAGATCCAAGACGTCTTTATTTGGGGAAGACAACGAAGAAGAATGCTTGTGAGGTAAATGGAACCATCCAAACTCCCCCACATCGCATTGCACGGCCAACCCCAAGGTAGACGACTCTTGGGCAGAAACTAAGTAGGCTCTTAAAAACAGGCCACGAGGCCTACACCAAGCAGAAGACGGAGAAGAAGAAGAATGTCCAAAAGTATCTATAATATAAAATTTACGTTTTATAAAATATTTTCAAAAAAAAACAAACATAAAGCATAATTGGATGAATTGATATCACTGTCCCATTTCATTTGTAAGAACAAGGAAATGTTATAATTCAAACTACTTATACCAAAATTCTGAATAATATGCATGTATATACGGTGTCAAAAATTATAAAAAACAAATAAATTATAACCCATCAACCTGAAAATCTAGTATTTTTTTATAATAATATAATAAATATAAATTTCTCAAAAACGCAAAAACATATAAAATACATAATATTTTGTAATTAATACAAAAACAAAATCGGTTTTACAACTGCATGAACTTGTTAAAATGAATTGTATGTTTTTTACTTTGTAAAATTTCGCAAACTTCGTATCTTGAATGTGGAAGGGAAAAGTGGAATCATACATACAAATAATTAAAATTCCAAATTATTTTTTCAGCTTAGTAAAAATTCAGCTTTAAATTTAATGTAAATATTTTTTGGCCACGTTAATGAAAATTGTGAACTGTGTTTTTTTTTCATCCCGTTTAGAATATTTTAACTGTAGATTACACTTTTTTGCTGACGATCTCTTTTAGAATATTTAATTAAAAAGAGCCGATATTTCGGCAGGTGCGGTAGACTGGTGACACTCTGATACTAAAAACATTAATTGATTTTTATTTTTTGTTATTAGATGTCTAATTTGTTTTTAAATTAAATCTCAATTTTTAATTACGATTTCGTAGCGTGATTATTTTAATACTTCTTCATTTATGATTTTATTTATTTATATTTTATCATACACATAATTACTACTACTACTACTACTACCATCACGCCGTTTCCCCGCAGGGGTAGGCAGAGAGGATGGAACGCCACACTCTTCTGTCCTGACATACACTCCTAGCCTCCTTCACATCCATACATCTAGTCATACATGCCCTCCGATTACGCAGACTTTTGACACCGCCAGATTTTAGGTTCTGATTGATCTGATCGTGCCAAGTCTTTTTCGGTCGTCCACGTTCTGTTTTCCCTCTCACATTCGCCACATATATTTTCTTAGTCATTCTCTCGCTATCCATTCGCTCCACATGTCCATACCACCGCAAAGAGCTCTTTCTAATCTTTTCAATTATTCCTCGTTCAGCCTTACATTCCTTTCTTATATCGTCGTTTTTAATTCTGTCATACAATGATTTTCCACACATTCGTCTGAGGGAGCGCATTTCAACAGCATTCACTCTGCTTTCATCCTTCCTTTGCCAGTTCCATGTTTCGTTTCCATACATTATTATAATTACAAATTACAATAATGTGCCCTCACTTAGTTTTCTTATCCCGAGAGCACATTTTACAACACTTATTTATAAAACTAGGTATATAAAATAAAATTGTTTATCAAATTATCAATAATTATTCATGCCTTTTCGGAATGTTATATTAAGGTCTTATTCTCAACAATAGAATTCATTAAGCGCCCGCCTGTGTTAAAAAGCCGGTCGTCACTTCAGGCCTGATTTTTTTTTGGAATAAATAAAAATGAAAAATTGTTTTTTAGAACATTTATTGAATAAATATTATATGTACTGGAATTTATCGAATAAATATTTTTTATAATTTTTTATACTCCTTACCTTTCTATAACTCTTTTCTTTTCAAAAGCATATGTGTATTTATTTCAAAGAAAAACATTTTTCATTACAAAAATAGTGTTTTTAACAAAAAAGTGTTACCTGGGTTTACAAAAAATTAACTTGCGATTTAACGTATGTTATAATGGGCCTTAATAATGAAATAATCGTATTTTTCCGGTTTGACCAAGCGACTTACTTAATTTGCCATAATATTTATAAAATACACATGATTACTTACAAAGTCGGTGATAATTTGAAGACAGATATATTTCTGTCAAATTGCGAACCACCTCGATGAATTTTATGTTCATTCCGTAATTGCATAAAAAGTAGTAATTAAAAAAAACTTTATTGTATTAACATGTAAGTATTTCGGCTCAACACAGACCGTAGCACATATAATCAATAAAATATATTTTTTTATTGTATGTTTGTACCTAGAAAAAAAATAATATAACTTTTATAAAAAATGTATGCTATTATTGTCATATCGCTCACTCCTTTCAAGAACGTCATAAATCAAAAATCGTAAATTTTCAGTTATGCCTGTTTTCGGAATGCCCAGAAAATGTACTATATCCCAGCAAAAGAGGCATATTATTAACTTAATATTCACCCGCTACAGCGCAGAATGTGTTGTTTTTGCATTTTGAAGAAAACGTATTGTTTAATTATTTTTTTAAATATACTAAATATTTTTCAAATGGAAAAAAAATTCCTTCAGGTTTTACCTAAAAAGATCTGTTGCGCAGTAAAAAGATCAATCAGTGGCTTATATTTATTTTTAATGCATTGTATTATTTTTAAACTTTAAAAACGTTCTCCTAAGAAATAAATTTTTTTGATTTATGACGTTCTTTTCAATTTATTATTTTCATTGTGTCGTAAGATAGAATTTAATAATATTTTCTAGCCAGAAAAATCACTTTATATTGTACTACACATTTTTTTAAGTAATTGTTAATTTTATTCCACTGGCTTATGATGTAAAAGTATGGGCAGTACCAACCGTATATAGGCCAAGGTTGCACTTGTATTTTCATCTTTAATTAATTAGTAAACGCGTAATTTCATATTTTTATCAGTATTTTAATTCGTTCGTGTAACGAACCATATTTTTATTTGCATATTCCACGCGAGGTAAGTCGGTTACATAATTACAATACAAGCCCCGTATAAAGCATTTACTTCTTTAATAGGCCAATCTGCATTTTAAAAGAGTGTCGGTTTATGTTCGTCTTAAAAAATAAAGTATTATAATAAAATATAATGCATATCTAATACGACAGGGAAAGCCCTTTTAAATTGTAAAAACGTAGTGCGTGGCTTACCTCCTTCCGCCTAAATACCGCCTGGAGAAATTGCTGAATTTTATTATTTGTTATATTCTTTATTCTAAAAGTAACCATTGTACTTGCGAATTTTTTCGCTTTCAATTATCCCTTGTTAACATTGTTTCTTCTCCTGTCTAAGATTTTATTTTATTTTACTTTATTTTATTTGTTCGGGAATTGTACAGCTTTACATTTAAAAAAGTATATAATAAAAAAATAGTTACATTAATAAAAATAAAGCCAATTAAACAATTCCATATTTATGTTTTCATATCATTCTGTAACATTCTTCTTTTCCTCGTGTTGTTGACATCAATTCATCAATTACATAGATGCCATTAAATATAACATTGGTACTTTAAAAGTTACATAGTATAAAATTCTTCCGCCTCCGTAGTGTAATGGTCAGCAGACTCAGCTACCGTACCGGAGATCCCGGCTTCGATTCCCACTGAGAAAGTCAAATAAATAGTAGTGATTTTTTTCACCCTAATATTTATTCAGTGCTACCCTGGACTGGTACCTAAATCAGAGGGCTGATCACCTATCCTTCTTGTGTCAAGATCAAGATCAACGATCAAGATAACACTACATTTATATGATGCAGTCCCTATGCACCATCGGGTGCATATGAGGCTTTCAAGAAGAGAACTGAATTTGAATCTGAATTAATGCAACTGAATTTAGTTATGTTAGTAAAAATTACAGTTAAACCTTTATTTAACTAAAATTACACCAAAAAATATATTTTGCGAATAAATTATGTTGCGATCTGTTTTGATATAAATAATATCTCCGATCTATTTTTATCTTTGAACAAATTTCTCTCTTGAAAATGTTAATGGATTGTCATTTATTCAACGTCGAAAATCTTATCGTCTTTATTTATTACAAAAAGCTTTTGAGAAAACGTTAAATTAATGAGCACCTGTAAAGTACTTCAATATACTCATTTGAATATACCCATTTTTTATTATTACGGAAAAAGCGCTCGTAACGCAACTACTTGTAATAACTAATGATACGAACTCGACTTTATTAATTATCAAAAATTTTTTTTTGAGACCATGCCTGAAGTTTATAAGAAGGACGATACTTAATTTTGCCAATTTCCGGCATATGTTAGGTAAACAGGTGGGAGATATTATCGATTTATTTTATACTTGCTCATGCATATACACGTAATATGTATGTACGTAATAATAAGTATGTATGGGTGTAGTAATAATAAAATATCAACCTTTACCACGAAAGTAATTATAAAAACCCCATTAATTTTATGTCACCATACTCAAATAAATTAAACAACTTTATTTTATACTAACTAAAAACTAACTAACTAACCATCACGCCGCTTCCCCGCAGGGGTAGGCAGAGAGAATAGAGCGCCACACCACTCTGTCCTTGCAAACATTCTTCGCCTCTTCCACGTTCATGCATCTCCTCATACATACCCTATTTTATACTATTTATACAATTATAAATTTATATCATCTCTAGTTATTAGTTAAGGGTACGTTAAATTTAAGATTTCAAAAATCACTGATGGGCTTAAATTCAACATCAATCGCATCATAGCAGATGCAAGTGTAGTTTTATATTTATAGAATAGAACCCGCGACGCCAGTTTCGCAGTCGAGCGTCTACCCAACTACGCCATGGGCCTGTCACATGCTTCAGTTTTTACGTGTACATAAATACTTTATATTAAAAATATTTATTAAAAAATAAAAATAACAACCCCTGTTTTCTTATTCATTGACAATTTCAGTATTTGCGACACCACCATATAGCAGATAGGTACAAACAATTCATTTCAAATTCAGATTTTAAAAAAATGTTCTTTCTTATCATAATAAAATTCGTATAACCAGTTTAAGCTCTTTTATTTATACTAAATATAATAAATATTTTTGAATAATATGTTTTTTCGCAAAATATTTTGTTAAACAAAAAATCATGTAATGATAATGCTGATATTTATATATTTTTTTTTAATATTTTGTAATATGCTCGTATTTTTATTTTTCTTCCTTTAGATTTCATTTCAGCTTTTCACCTTTATATCCCTAAGGAACATCCTAGCCAGCATCTAGAGGTTTATTTTCGCATTTATAATAATTGTGCAATTATTGCATTCAAGTTATTCAAAACGTACCGAGATTATTATCTTTTTTTATTATTTATTTGATATGTATATTTTCTTCTAATATAATAACAACCACATTAAGAAATGACCACACACCTGTAAATATTTTACTACTACTACTACTACCATCACGCCGTTTCCCCGCAGGGGTAGGCAGAAATGATGGAACGCCACACTCTTCTGTCCTGACATACACTCCTCGCCTCATTCACATCCATACATCTAGTCATATATACCCTCCGATTATGCAGACTTTTGACACCACCAGATTTTAGGTTCTGATTGATCTGATCGTGCCAAGTCTTTTTATTCTTTCATTTTTTATTTTTTATTTTAACATTTAATTGGATGGTGATGAAATATCAATTATGAGTGTTTTTAATAACACGTGTATTTATTTAATCTATCCGGATCAAATATGCCAAGTCTTTTTCGGCCGTTAAATAAAATTAAATATTTTATAATAACAGTTAATTGGATGAAAGGTGATGAAATATCAATTGTGAGTGTTTTTAATAGCACGTGTATTTATTTAATCTATCCGGATCAAATATGCCAAGTCTTTTTCGGCCGTTAAATAAAATTAAATATTTTATAATAACAGTTAATTGGATGAAAGGTGATGAAATATCAATTGTGAGTGTTTTTAATAGCACGTGTATTTATTTAATCTATCCGGATCAAATATGCCAAGTCTTTTTCGGCCGTTAAATAAAATTAAATATTTTATAATAACAGTTAATTGGATGAAAGGTGATGAAATATCAATTGTGAGTGTTTTTAATAGCACGTGTATTTATTTAATCTATCCGGATCAAATATGCCAAGTCTTTTTCGGCCGTTAAATAAAATTAAATATTTTATAATAACAGTTAATTGGATGAAAGGTGATGAAATATCAATTGTGAGTGTTTTTAATAGCACGTGTATTTATTTAATCTATCCGGATCAAATATGCCAAGTCTTTTTCGGCCGTTAAATAAAATTAAATATTTTATAATAACAGTTAATTGGATGAAAGGTGATGAAATATCAATTGTGAGTGTTTTTAATAGCACGTGTATTTATTTAATCTATCCGGATCAAATATGCCAAGTCTTTTTCGGCCGTTAAATAAAATTAAATATTTTATAATAACAGTTAATTGGATGAAAGGTGATGAAATATCAATTGTGAGTGTTTTTAATAGCACGTGTATTTATTTAATCTATCCGGATCAAATATGCCAAGTCTTTTTCGGCCGTTAAATAAAATTAAATATTTTATAATAACAGTTAATTGGATGAAAGGTGATGAAATATCAATTGTGAGTGTTTTTAATAGCACGTGTATTTATTTAATCTATCCGGATCAAATATGCCAAGTCTTTTTCGGCCGTTAAATAAAATTAAATATTTTATAATAACAGTTAATTGGATGAAAGGTGATGAAATATCAATTGTGAGTGTTTTTAATAGCACGTGTATTTATTTAATCTATCCGGATCAAATATGCCAAGTCTTTTTCGGCCGTTAAATAAAATTAAATATTTTATAATAACAGTTAATTGGATGAAAGGTGATGAAATATCAATTGTGAGTGTTTTTAATAGCACGTGTATTTATTTAATCTATCCGGATCAAATACACTTTTAAGTGCTCAATTGTTTCATTATCGGTAAATAATACCTACCAAATTATTCCGGAGCATGGGATGCTGAAAGTGGTTGTCTGATATAATTTCACACAACTCTAAACCCTTTTAGTTTATTGTTGGTTTGTTAGTGAAACTTTGCTCGCATAATTTCAAGTGCTGTAAACTTTTAGTTATTACTAAACTCTGTTCCATCAACAGAATCGTTCATTAATTATTTGAAAGCTTAAATTTGAAAAATGAACAATATTGAAGTGTCGGTAAAAAAATTATTATTAAAATGCAAGTTTATCTTTTTTGTAAATATGTGTTTAATTATCATGTCTCTTTTTTATTGTATTTAGACAATATTTCACTTTTTGTTTATATAACAATAAAAATAATTGCTCTAAATGGAAATGACAAGTAATCTCAGATTTCCTCGTATGCAATAAGTATTAGATAAATTATTTTGTAAAGACAAAATCATTACACATATTTATAAAAGAACCTTAAATACAACTTTAAAATTTGATGCTACATGGATGTTTAATAATGAGCTTCTACCCATTATTATAACATTAAACACATTAAAGTGTATGAAGTGATCACTTAAGCCAGCCAAATGCCAGGTTGTAAACCCTGGCATGCTCAGACTTCCATATTCCATAATAAAACAATACATTAACGTCTTCCTTTATCTTGATATATCATCAATTCAGTATCTGATAAAAAATAATTAATTATTTATCAAATTGTCGATGGCAATGAAATATAAGAATACACCATCGTTTTCAACTTCGTACTGACATTTTATATGTATTGTTGTTAAATTTGTGGAGCCTTGCAAATTATATTGCAATTTGATATATTTTTTTAATAACTTTAGGTACAATAATTTAATAAAATTTTGTAAATGAAAACGCTAGTTTTTTACCACTTTATATTTATTTCAACTAGTTTCGAAAGCTACATATACTTCCATCTTCGAGTCTGAATATAAACTAAAGCATAAATAATTATCTGTACTGTAAATACATACAAAACAAGTGTTTTCATTCACAATTTCATCATGTCTTAACACAAATTGAATGCCGAAACAATAAATAAAATAATCAAATTTTCATTAGTTTGACAGATTATATGGGCTACTAGAAAAACAGTGAAAATCCCTTCCCGTCCCGAAAACCCGTGTGACGTAATGACCTTTTAAAGTTCCTTAGCTTGTGAAAAGCCGACGTGATGTTGACCCTAGAAGTAAGCATGAGAAACTTGAAAGATTCGTGTGAACTCTTGTACGGAATTTTCCACGCCAGGCAATTCGTCCTAAGAAAACAATCGTAATGATCACCCGACTAACAATAGCCAATACGAATTCTGCTCCCAACATAATATCGTCACTAATCACAATGCTAATCATTTGTCTTCGTTCGTGTATTTCGAGCGAAATAAATGAAATCGGCATTTGAATAATATTCGCGCGATGATTTCAGTAGAAGAACGCTCACTGTAAAATATTAATCCAAACTGCATTGTACTCCAATAGAACAATAGATTAATGAAAAGTTAATACCGTATCGACCTACTGAGAATATGTATTAGATTCTTAGATAAGCGAACTTTTTACAGAGAACGGAGACAATCCCAATTGTTGTGCTTTGAACATGGCTTATCCGTGTTGGCGTTTTTAATTATTTATTTAGAATTACTCTAGAAAATTTTTACTGTTGCTGAATTGAGATAAACATATGTATTATGTTAACAAGGTTAGAATTAGATTCATGAAGCTTATGATTTTAATTTTTGTTTTTTAGATATGCAAATATAAATGCTTAGTAAAACAGTTTTGAGAACATCGACTTTTTTCGTAGTTATGTAAATTTATTAATTTTATTCAATGATCATTATCACATTTAAAATTTGAAATCCCTTTTCTCTGTTTAATGATTTTTCTAATTTTTATTTTTATTGTCATTATGTTTTGTATTGGGGATATGTCCGTCTCCGTAGTGTAATGGTCAGCACGCTTGGCTACCGTTCTGGAGGTCCCGGGTTCGATTCCCAAGGGGGGTAAAATAAATATTAGTGATTTTTTCACTGTCATATTTATTCAATATTACCCTGGACTGGTACCTGAAGCGGAGGGCTGATCACCTTTCCTTCATGTGTAAACGATCAAGATAACACTGCGTTTATATGACGCAGTGCCCTATGCACCATTGGGGTGCGGATAAGGGTTTTATTATTATTATTATTGGGGATATTATATTATTGGTATTGTTATGTTTCTATGTGTTTTACTTATTCTTTTCTGTTATGCTGTTTGATTAACAAATATGTAAATATATTGCATTTATACATAATAATAAATCTGTATAGTAAGGTATGTATCACACATTATTCATTTAAAAAATTCGATAGAATTGCGTTTGAAGCGATACATTCATCTTAAATATGTTCCGACTTATGGTTACGACTGTATAATACTTAGTTTATGAATCAGATAAACAGAATAGAAGCTGAATGTAATATCAAACGTCTGTCTATCTCCTTATAACAAATAGCTTTCTCGGTTATTTTAGTCCATTTTTGCTTCGTCAATTTACCATCAGGGGGGGTAAATCTATTTTATATGTTATCCTGTCGGGATTGTGTGGACGAAAGCTGTCGAGATACGAGCCAAAATATACTGAACGACTTATTTTACATAATATAAGGCAATTCATCAAATCGGTAACAGGCCAACAGGATGTGGGAAGCCTTTCTGGGCACTTCCTGTCTTTTGTGGGTTATGAACTGCCGCATGTAGTAGTCGAGGGCCCGTGTGTGTATTTACTTTATTCCTGCATGAGTACGTAATCCATAGAACAACTTCCTTTGTGTTTATATTTATAATACATTAAAAAGTTATATTTTACAAAAAAAAACAGTTGTCACAGTATAAGAAATAGTGGTAGTTACTAAGTAGAACTCAAATTAAAAATGAAATATTTTCATCTGAAATTGCAAACAGTGTAGAATAATATTAAAAGTGATGATTTAAATAATGAACAGCACATTTTTAACACATAATAAATATGTGCTTCTTCCTCATGAAAATCCTCATGAATTCGGTCTTAAGGCACTAATAAATTGACTTAATACTAACTTTGTCAGGATTTCCTAAGGCCTAAGAGAATACCCCAGTCCACGTGTTCCCTAATAAATAAATAGCCAACTGATTACCTTGTAATCCGACATAATTAATTCAAACAATATATAAGTATGTGCATGTGTAAAATATTCCAGAAACGTTGTTTTAGTCGTAAAATAACAAACACCAATTCATGAATATATCCACATTCATACAATGTTTATTTATATGAATTTAAATAAAATCATCGCTACTTTTTCTTATACCTATTTAAAGAAATGTATTATTTTTTACATCTCATCAAAGATGAAGAAGAATATGGAAGTCTGGGCATTTACGGGGCTGACGACCGTCATAGGCTGGTTAATTAAGTAATCACTTTACACACGTGTAACATTCACCAATTCTACCCATTATTGACAACCACACTACTCAAATTCTTGGGAGTTCTATATATATGAACCAATTTTAAAACATTATTCATAAATCACTCGAACCTCACTAGAGACATCTATTGGTTAAATGAAAAGAAGCTTTTTATTGAGCAAAAACTCTTTTATTAGTATGTGAAGTCCGAATCCTGGATTATAATCACAAACATGAGAAACGCCAGATAATATCATTTTCATTTTTATTATTTAAGCTTATAATTTGACCAGATAATTTATTTACAACATTTTAAGTATGTCCAAATACTTGTTCACAATTACAATACTTGATAATCCAGATTTTGTGAACAAGTATTTGGACACACTCAAAATGTTGTAAAGAAATGTAATTGTATTATGTTTGTATTCAATTTAAATGTTTTGTATTTCGAGTCAACCCAGAAGTGATAATTATAAATATGTACTTTATCATGTGGTTAAAGGTTTTAAAAATGTAAACAATAATGGACCTACCAAGTATCACGAGAGGATTAATATTGTATATCGGTGCGAGTTTTTTTTATTCGGTCGAGTTGTCTCTATAAATTTGTCCATTCAGACACTTTTATGAAGGAAATTGGCAATAAATGTGATAAATCGAAAAAAAATACCCAATGATTGTCAAATTTAAACCTATTTTTGAAGACACGAAAAATTTATTTCTATACTTACCATTCTGGACATAAATTTAATATTATCCTTCTGCGTTACGTATTAATAGATTACCGAAAAATTATGATTCTTTAATTTACTTTCTTAAAAGTGCCTTTCTTAAAATTAAAATATTGTTATTTTTTTATACATATATTCTCTACTCTTTCACTTTTTGCTATGCTTATTATATTAAGTCTTACTGCTTTGCAATGCTCTTTTTTGTAAAGAGTTTACCGAAAAATATTTGTTTTAAGGCCCTCCGGGTGTCGATGTAAATATGGATAAAAAATCGGAGACTTTTTTTTTTAAATATGATTTTTAATTCCGGTTACATTAAGATCTAAAGTAGGCTAGATTTTAATTTGATAAAATTGTTCCGAAACAGCAGACAGTTTGAGTTGAAATTGAAATTGCGATTGAATTGATTCCCTATTGGTATTCAATTCAAAGTCCTATTTATTAATAGGAACAGAAATTTTCGCCATTGCCATTAAATGAGAAAATCCCCGAATTTTTTACAGGAATAAAGAGAGATTTATTTTTGCTGAATGAGATATGAAATTTCGACTGGAAAAATACTTCTCAATAAACAGTATACAGTAAATCTTATGCACGATAGTATCATTATACTATACACCATTGTGTTTGGAAAATTAAATGCTTTTTACTAAGAAGCCAGTTGTTGAAGTTATTTTATTTCTATATGTACATATATAAAATAAACTAATAATATTCAAAAGTAATTTTTTGTACTTCCAAGTGCATTTTTGGCTCAGTTTTTTTTACATACATCATACTATATTTTGACTTAATATGAGTATAATTCTATAATTTACAACAGCGAGTGTTTTTGCCTAGAATTTTCACTCATGAATTACATGAAATTATAGTAACTTTAAACATAAAGAGTAAATCCACTCACAAGTAGGCATAGGCTATGAAACTTATAAAGTTGAAGCCTGAGTAGAGACATGATAAACGGTGTTGCATAAGCCGTAGCTAGATTTCAGAGTCACTTGGACGTTAGGTAATTAAAAAAAAATAATAATTTACAACTGAATATTGAATATGGATTAGTATTTTACATACCGACGAGAAATGAGAAAATACATTTCATGTGTAAGGGTATATAATAATAAAAATCTATAGGGTTTTTTTATAAAAGCGAACTTATTTCTATATTTGTTTACTGTCGTTATACTTATCTGTTTATATTACGAATACATTTAAAATTTAAAGCGTAGTACCATTGGGGAAAATACCTATTTACTTTTCAACTAGCATATTGGCACCAGGATCTCTCTTTACAAAAATTCTACCAACAATAAATTCTTGCCTTCTTTAGTGTTGTTGTAACCAGATATACATATAAACATAACGGCCAACAAATCGTTATATTGTTATTTCTGATTTCGTCCTAAATCCTTAAACCCTTTGAATGTTTTTTTTGGCATTGCGTATTTTCAATCAAAAGTTTTTTTTCGTTCGTTCAGTGGACGTCTAACGACTCCTTGTTAAAATCAAGTTTCTTTGCTATTCTCGTGAACCCTTGTCTTATTCCATCTGCCACACAATTAGATTTTATTAAAACGATTTAATGCTTACCTAAACTTACCTCTCAGCATCCATCTATTCTTTTCGTTTATAAGACTGATCTTTCATGTCATTAAATGTGACGTTGTGTCCAATTTTTTAAATTACGTGTGGGTGGGTATTTTTTCTCAATTTAACGAAATATTTTACTTAGTAAATACCACTATTTCTTAAAATCTACTGTGACACGTGTTTCGATGCATTCCGCATCATTTTCAAACACCGTATGATAATGTAAATACCGTAAACACCATAAAATGATGCGGAATGCATCGAAACACGTGTCACAGTAGATTTTAAGAAATAGTGGTATTTACTAAGTAAAACATTAATTAAAAATGGATAGATTTTACCACAAAGTGATTAACGAAATATGATGGAATGCTAGTTATTCTGTTAATATTTAAGGAAAAAGGTTAATCTGACGACATTTGAATGAACTTATTGAACCGAATTACATATTTACAGTATTTTGAATGTGTCCAAATACCTGTTCACGAATCTGGATTATCTCCAATTAGGAGTTTTTTTTTATTATTTTGCAAATTATACTGCAGCTGTCTAGTTCACAAATGTCGAATACGATTGACGTACGACGCCATTTGCAAAAATTATAACATCTTCCGTTAATATTGTGACAGATTTGATGAGTTATATTTTACCAGTTAATACGCGGTTTTCTATTTATTTCTACATCATAGACATTCTAAAAGTGGACGTGTGATAAAATTATTAATTTGAAAACTAAAAAAAATATAATTTAAAAAAAAAAATCGTAAACTACTAAATTTGTATATTACTAATATACGTGTGTTTTTTTCTCAGGATTGCCACTTAGTTGGAGGGATTCCCATGGCTGACGACTCGCAGGACTATGAACTGATGTTTGGTCTCAGAAACCACACTCATCTCGTTGTCGAGTTCAGGAGACCTCTGGACACGTGTGATCCTGATGACATAATTATTGGAGTAAGTTCATTTCATTTGTAATTCATTCTTCCAAGTGTGAATGACCACATCTTGCAACTGCTAGCTTTATGCAAGTAAAGCTTAAGTGTGTACTCTCAATTATGCAAAGTCTGTACGCAACTGGCTGCCCGAGTAGCCGCACTTGACGGCGCACTATTTTTTTAAATAATTTAATATTAAAATTTATTAAAAATAATTTTTTTATCATTTTTTAAGCTCCTTACCATTCAATGTCTCATTTCTTGTCGAAACCGTTTATTTACTTCGAAGAAAAACTTATTTTTTCAATAAAAAATGCAGTGTTTGAAAAAAATTTAAAACAATTTTTCAAATATTATCTGGGTTTAAAGAAAATTAAGATGCTATTTAACAAAAACTTGGCCTTAATAATTTCCTTGTATAAATGTTGTTATTTTTTTCATAACGATAGAGTTTTTTTAACGACATTTTGAGTATGTCCATATACTTCACAAATCTGGATTGTCTCCAATTATATGAATTATTCTAAACATAGATTAAGAAGAATATTGAAGTCTGGGCATTTACCGGGCTTACGACCGTCATAGGCTGGTTTAAGTGATCACTTTATACACGTGTAACATTCACCAATTCTACCCATGATTGACAACCACACTACTCAAATTCTTGGAAGTTCTATATATATATATGATTCTATTTCGAAACATTGTACGCGATTCACTAGAATTTTAACCAGAGACATCTATTGCTGAGATGAAGCAGCTTTTTTTATTGAGCAGAAACTCTTATATATTTTTGCATGTGAGGTCCGAATCCTTTAAATTGTTAAATCCGAAAACGTTAGTTTACTTTGATCGTATGATATTTAAATATATAAATTAATGTGATTAAAAGCGATTTGATACAGCAGCACAACTCAGTTACCAGACTACTTAAAAACATAATTTATATTTGAAGCACTAAATTTGTGATTTTCCATTTTTTAATTAAAACGTAAAATTGTTTTACAATCACTACAAATATTTTATTATAACTTTATTATAATGTCCACCGGTTTCAAAGCTAACCGATTCTTTATCAAGACTGATTAATACTAAAACACTATCTACTTAACAAAATTCAAAATATTTTGACGGTTAGGCCAAGGAGCTTGGGTAGATCTCAATTAGCTTTATTTTTTGTGTTGATTGTCAGTCACAGTCAAAAGGAATCAGGGATATTATTGACAATTGGATATTGATATCAGGGACAATACTTGATTAAGTTATAAGAAAATATTTATTGTGATTTTAAAACAAAGTTACATTTTAATTATACTTAAAAACAGTCTGTAGTATGTTTGACCTTCAGGTGATTTGATTCGACGTTATTATCTGATACCTACGCTAATTACGGTATTCACCTACGTATCTACTCACATTATAAATTTTATTTGAGAATCATAAGAGTGTGTCGTTTGTCGAAAATCTTAAATCTCCTAAAGTTATTCACAGATTACTTTGAATTTTTGAAACGTTATATTTATTTATATTCAATTCAATTCAATTCAATTTATTCAATTTATTCAATAAAAAAATAATATATACATAACAAACAATATTCAAGGCGTATATATTAAAAGTAAAAGTAAGCAAGAAGACTTAAAGGTGTAGAAGAAAACTCCTTCGGACACATGGAAATACTCCTTCGGACATATTTGTAACTGCAGTCAGTTGGTAGAATTCCATTCAAAAATTTTGGGTAATATATCCAAAATTAAACAAGATTATTGGATTGAATTCTACTTTTATTTAAATATATACGCTGATATATACTGTGACGCGTTTCCTCTTATTAAGATATTAAACTGCTTGCAATCTTGATCAAAATTCCCATATTCATCGTTAATTAACTAAATAATTAATATTATTTTTCTCTCTCGTAATGACGTCATTCTTATGAATTATATAAATATATAAAACCCTTATCCGCACCCCAATGGTGCATAGGGCACTGTGTCATATAAACGCAGTGTTATCTTGATCGTTTACACATGAAGGAAAGGTGATCAGCCCTCCGCTTCAGGTACCAGTCCATGGTAATATTGAATAAATATTACAGTGAAAAAATCACTTATATTTATTTTACCCCCCTTGGGAATCGAACCCGGGACCTCCAGAACGGTAGCCGAACGTGCTGACCATTACACTACGGAGGCGGGCAACCTTAAATACCTCAATTACGCCAGCTCTAATTCGTATGAAAGCGAAAGCGGAAAATCTCAGAGACAAAACCATCATTTCGGATCACGGGAGGGCGGCAAAAGAGGATAAAAGTGAAGTCCCTGTGCTAGTCTGGAAGTTGGAAGTTGGCCATCCACAATGACGAAGAGCTCAACAAGCTGCCCTCCAGCGTGACGACCATCGCTCAGGAAGGCGTCCTGCCCAACAACTTGGCCATTCTCCAGCCTATGGGGATCGAGAGGAAGGCGTTACAATTTGTCGGCTCATCTTCACCCCGCTCCAGGCTCAGCCCACTCGACGTCCCGAGACCGATTGACAACGTTTAATTCTATTTCATTATCATCATCATCATCCTATTATTATGTATTACTATCCCCATGTCTTTATAAGCGCCCTTGAAGTAGTATTTTACGAAATTGTCCAAATTATTATTATGAACTAACTAACTAACTAACCATCACGCCGCTTCCCCTCAGGGGTAGGCAGAGAGAATCGAACGCCACGCCACTTTGTCTTTGAAAACATTCTTTGCCTCTTCTACATTCATGCATCTTATTACGACTCCTGACCCGGCCGCTTTCAAGTATTTGGCATACCTGATTGTGCCAAGTTTGCCTCTATTATTATTATTATTATTATATTGTTATAATTTCACAGACTGAGCCGATAGATGTCCAGTGGGCCTTCGGACCCGACGACCCTCGCGGCAGGGGCTGGGGCGGCTGGCTTGGGCTGCGCCCCCTGCAGTTCCTGGGCCCACGCCCCCCTCCCCCTCCGCCGCCGCCCACCCTGGGGACCGGAGAGACGTCCGCCTATCTCAAGTGGGAGGTCTCCATGAAGGATGTGAGTGTAGTCGGAAATATTTGATAATGAGACAAGCAATTAGATACTTCGCTCACTCCTTTCAAGAACGTCATAAATCAAAACACTTGATTTTTCAGGAGAACATTTTAAAAGTTTAAAAATATAATAAAAATAATATAATAAAACCCTTATCCGCACCCCAATGGTGCATAGGGCACTGCTTCATATAAACGCAGTGTTATCTTGATCGTTTACACATGAAGGAAAGGTGATCAGCCCTCCGCTTCAGGTACCAGTCCAGGGTAATATTGAATAAATATTACAGTGAAAAAATCACTTATATTTACTTGACCCCCCTGGGAATCGAACCCGGGACCTCCAGAACGGTAGCCGAGCGTCCTGACCATTACACTACGGGGGCAGAATATAATACAATGTATTAAAAATAAATATCAAGCCACTTGTAGAACTTTTTACTGTGCAACAGATCTTTTTAGGTAAAACCTGAAGGTTTTTTTTTCTATTTGAAAAATATTTAGTATATTTCAAAAAATAATTAAACAATACCTTTTCTTCAAAATGCAAAAACAACACTTTATGTATAGCGGGTAAATATTAAGTTAAAAATATGCCTCTTTTGCTGGGATATAGTACATTTGCTGGGCATTCCGAAAACATGCACAACTGAAAATTGACGATTTTTGATTTATGACGTTCTTGAAAGGAGTGAGCGACTTGTATATGTTGCACTTGTATATTTGATACTTGTATATTTGTCACTTGTTCATTTAATACTTGTATATTTGACGTTTCTGTATTTGACATTTGTATATTAGATACTTGTATATTTGGTACTTGTTTATTTGAAACATGTATATTTGCTACTTCAGGTGATCATCCCGGAGAACATGGCCACCATGTTCTGGTGCAAGGTGTTCCGGGCGCCGGCCCTGTGCCGCAAGCTACTAGATACTTGTATATTTGGTAGTTGTATATTTGACACTTGCATATTTGACACTTCAGGTGATCATCCCGGAGAACATGGCCACCATGTTCTGGTGCAAGGTGTTCCGGGCGCCGGCGCTGGGCCGCAAGCACCACGTGGTAGGGTACGCGGCGGCGCCGGGCGCGCGCGCGCGGCACATGGTGCTGCACGAGTGCGCCGCGCCGGCGCCCGCCGAGCGCGCCGCCTGGGAGCGCTGGGCGGCCGGCGCGGGCGCCTACGGGCCCGACATGCCCGCTGACTGGGCCGCCTGCCTGACCCCCGTCGCGGCCTGGGCCACCGGCTCTAAAGGTAACTACCATCTACTCGACCATCTACTCGACTTCTGAGACGCTGCCATACCATTCTGGGCTCTGTCACCATATCAGCTCAAACCGCGACCAAAAATATTACCTGCTATATCTCAGCTGTCCAAACTCAAAACACAGTAAGGGACATTTTTTTGTAGTTCGTTTTTTTTGCATTTGCGAATTAAGTAGATTCTACTTAGTCCAAAAATGCAAAAAAAACGTACTACAAAAAAAATGTTCCTTACTGTGTTTTAAGTTTGGACAGCCGATCTCTCTCTGGTCTCAATCCTGTGGATTGATCTGCAGCAACAGATGACATCTCCATCTCCGGACGCTTAATGAATTAATTTTATATGATGGGGATTTAACGTATGTTGGGCCTTAAGTCGCAATGTTAACATTGTTTCATTCCGATGCAGGATCCAATGCACATGTGCGGATTAGGGTAAAGAAGAAGAAGAAGCTAATCTGGCAGTACACAACGGAGTTCTGGTTCCAACCTTTATGTATGGAAGCGAAGCATGGAGTTGGCAAAAGAAGGATGAAAGCAGACTGAATGCAGTCGAAATGCGATCCCTCAGACGAATTTGTGGCAAAACGATGTTTGATAGATGTTCGAATGATGAAATAAGGAAAGAATACTAGGCTGAGATAAGTATTATCGATAAAATTAAGAAAGGTGTTTTGAGATGGTTTGGACATGTGGAACGTATGAGTGAGGAAAGAACGAAAGAACAAATTTATGAGGCGAATGAAGTTGAAAAAAGAAGCAGAGGGAGACCGAAGAAAACCTGGCACAATCAGGTATGTCAAATACTTGGAAGTGGCCGGGTCAAGAGCCGTTATAATCATCGGGTATGTATGAGGAGATGCATGAATGTAGAAGAAGCGAAGAATGTTTGCAAAGACAGAGTGGTGTGGCGTTCGATTCTCTCTGCCTACTCCTGCGGGGAAGAGGCTTGATGGTTAGTTAGTTAGTTAGTTTTAGAAGAAGAAGATGTAAATGATTAAATTTTTAATTTACAGGAGAAATGTTTCCGGGTCATGTAGGAATTCCGCTCGGTGATCCAAATGGTGTAATGTACTACATGTTAGAAATTCACTATGAAAATCCTTCACTTCAAAAAGGTATTTATAACAATTCTTATTGGAAACCAATACCTTAAATTTACAATAAAAATAATTGTTTTTATGAATGCTTAATTTATTTGTTTTATTCTAGTTGTGGATAATTCTGGAATAACCATTTTGTATACAAGTGAGCTGCGGCAACACGATGCTGGTATGATGGTAGCGGGTATAACAGTGTCTGCTCTGCATGTTCTCCCGGCAGACCAGAAGAAATATCGTTCAGCTGGATACTGCTCCGAACCTTGCACTACTGAAGTGAGTGAATTTTATATCTTCTTCCTGGCTACATCCCGTCTTAGTAGACTGCTGGGGTCAGCTCTCCTCTTCCTCAGGTTGTAGGTCCTTCTGTCATGGACAACGTCACCTAGGCCATGTCTTCGAACCATATTCTCTCTTTGCAGCATCCATGAATTTTTTGGTCTTCATCTAGATATCTTCGAGGACGATCCATTGCTTTTGCCAAATTGAATCAAATTTATATATTAAACATTAAAGTCTAACAGATTTTTTGAGTCTACTAAATTGTATTTTATTGTTTATAATACATATCAAAATAAAATTTCTGACAATTGTTTCGCCTTGTTGTGACATTTTTTAAGGTATACGAAGATTTAATGGACTGATGGTCCTTACATGGCTATACAATTCTAGGTAGGTACTTTACGTTTAGACATACCGTGACCATTTTATGCAACTATCTTTATTTGTGAGTGTTAATTTTATTGTTTTAAAAAAAGGCTTAAACACTTAAAACAAATATAAGTAATTTTTCACTTTAATGTAATATATTAAATACTACCCTAGACTGGTACCTGAAGTGCAGGGCTGATAACCTCTCCTTCGTATTTTTAATGAAGAAGATAACACTGCTTATATATTGCAGTGCCCTATGAATCACTTAGTGCGGATAAGGGTTATAAAAAGACTAAGATGTAGCAGTTATGTCCCTGAGCTCCTTCACCCACATCATCTGAATCCCATCAAACATCTTCCCCTTTTATCTCAATCCCGTGGATTGGTCTGCAGCAAAAATTAGACCTGCTTCGCCACTCCAGACTATTTTGCGAAATATAATCTCCGGAATATTTGTATCAAACATATTCTACACCTTTATCCATGAATCTGGATCGTAGAACTTATCACTCTGCCCTCATATGAGGGCAGGGTTATCAGTTCTACTCTAGATTCTACCATTATATAATCCTAATTGAGTTAACACGGCATCGATTCGAAGCAGTGCCCTATGTACCACTTGGTTGTGGATAAGGGCCAGAATATTTTTTTATTTGTAGATTATAAGTCAATACTTTATTTCAGTGCCTTTTATTTTCATCCTCATCCTGACAGACATTATTATTCAATTATTTCAGATGTTACCACCGGAAGGCATCAATGTTGTCTCAGTTTTGCTTCACGCCCATAGTGCAGGAAGGAAACTTTCCCTAAGGCACATTCGTAATGGTCAGGAGTTACCAAAAATATCTGAGGTAAATATCATTTTAAATATTTAATAAGTTATTCTTGATTTTTTTTCTGATCCATGAAAGAAAATATTGTTATAATGGTAGTAGTCACATTTAAATAATCCCAAAGAAATAATTAAAATAATTACTTCAATTTTAACATACATTTATGAATTGTAATGCTACTACCATTTATGACCTAAAAAAACTATAAATTTATTCAGGTTGAAGAGGTTTGAATAATGGTTTTTCTTGGTTCTTAGCACTTTTCGCATTATGCTAATACTATTTGGACATGATATCGAAAATATTTCAAGTAAAATTGTTTTATCTCAGCTTACAGGAGAAATTAAATAGTATTTTGATAAAACCTATTAATATGGACTTATATTAACAGTTTTAAAAAAACACATAAAAAAAGGTTATAAGATAGAGTTATATTATATCTATTTTTTATGTTTCAATTATACTTTTAGAAACTAAGTAAATGAATATAGGCAGTTGGGAAGACTTGCGTATTTCCTTTTAATGAACTGTCAAACAAAAAAAGTTGTATGTACTCAGTGAAACAATCCCATAAAAATAGTGTGTAAAAAATTGTTTAATATTTCAAATAAGTATTGCCTCTGGTTCCAGGATGACAAATATGACTACAAGAATCAGCAATCCAAGATGCTTCAAGTGGAGAGAAATATCCAGCAAGGTGACGCCCTGGTGATGGAATGCACCTACTCCACGACAGGGAGAGGGCGACCCACTCTCGGAGGATATTCTTCCAAACAGGAAATGTGCCTTTCCTTCATACTTCACTATCCTCGAATCCAGTTAGCCGGCTGTTATTCCATGACTCCGGTGAAGGAATTCTTCGAAACATTCGGTGTCAAAGAGTTCTACAATGTGGATATGAAGCAAGTGGAAAGCATGTTCCTAACTTCGGGGTAATTAAATCATTGAATCTTGAAAACCTTTTAGTAGTTAATACAAAGCCCTTAAGCTGAGTATCCAATATAACCGCAAACAAGTAGTGCTCCGTGATTGCTACTGGCGCATATGTTCATACAATCTGAACGTGCTACAGTTCCCATGCTGTCTACAGCGATCCATTCAAATATAATATGAACAACAATAGTGATGCAAGCTTCTGTGTTCATGGTTGTGCCAACACGACAATGCTTCATATTGGAGAAGAGACAGATATGCAAAGCATTGTTTTTTCGTTATTTTATCACCCAGCTTTAAAATTATTAGTAATTATTTCATCGTGGATAGATAAAACCAAATATATGTTATGTATTGTCATTATGCTTTTTTTCCAATCACAATTAAATTAAAAAAATAACTTGTCCAAGACACATATTTATTAGTATCCTTATTCAAAATAAATTACATATATCCACAAAATGATCTGTAACATTTTATTATACAAACATATATGTAAAGTTAGTTAATATTTTTTTTTAATACATGTTATGTATTTCAGATCTCTTGAAGGATTCCCGGAGTTATTACATTTAGCCAATGACAAAAATACTAAGGATATTGCTGTGCAGGGAGATGACCAAGGTGTCAATTTACTAAGTGAGTACCTACATACCTGCGCTATTTCAATTTTCACTATAGTTTCCGTAATTTTATTTGTTTTTGACCTACGTGCAAACACCAAATAATGAATAAAATATGCAAAATATTTGATTACTCTTTTAAATTACACTTAGTTGTGTAAATTTTAAAAATTTGTGACATTTTATTTAGTTTTTTTCTCAATTGAAAACAGAAAAATCAATAAATCAAAGAAAATCAACAATAAAAAAACACACCAATCACTATTTCAAATGTTCAAAAAACTATTACTAACGTAACCATATATTTTTTTCTTTGAGCATAATAAATAAAGTATGCTACGTACGATTAACAATGTTGTGTTTTGTTTTTAGGGCGTTTAGTAATTAAGGAGCCACCAGAATTCAGGAATAAGACTTTTATTGCCCACCTAAATGAGATCCCGTGGGGTGAGCCTCTTCTTACAAAGAGAATCGAAGACACACTTTATAAAGGAAAGCACATGACTTTCTGCCGCAAGAGGGATGACTCAATTGCTGTGGTAAGTTTCTTTTATATTACTCGCAGTGAAAATTAACCACAATGAATATTTCAAATAAACTAATTTTTCAACCATAAGTGATGTTACATATTTAAAATAATAAAATTAAATTGAATTCTAAATAATCTCACTCACATTATGTCAAGCTAATCCCCGGAGGAAAAAACTATACTTTCCAGATTATTTTATCAATATCCTCCATTGTTTGCCCTATTTTATGAACTAATGTATAATGTATTTACATTTTGTTTCAGCCTATTGAAATAAGCATATTTCCTAACTTCTCGGAAGTGGCAGAAGATCCATCCAAGCAATGCCATTACAAATCCCAACATAACTCTTCTGCAACATACTCATCTTCTTTACTTTGCACTGTACTTTATACTTTACTGTCAGTTATAATACTTTCAATATTTAAAAAATGTTGATTTAATATATGGTGACAATGTAAAATAACTATCGAATTTTTGGCGTTTTCTATGTGTTGTTGTTTATAAATGACATTCATGTATTTTATAGTCAAACAAAGACTTTGTCTATACATTCTTATGCCATCTGTGTATGTTAATGTGCGTTAATTCTAAAATAATTGTTCCTAATGCACATTGTTGCAAGACAAATTTAAGCACCCATAGTCATAGACGTAAAAATGATTGAATATATATTAAATCTTATATAGCGGAACCTCGGGAAATTAATTTATTTCGGAAAAAAAATTACACCAAAATTGAATAGGTCAATCTTCTCCAAACATATATCAGTATAATGCCACGATGTGAATCCTTTACAAAAAAAACTTCAACTCATGGTATAAAGAAAAAAAGCAATGGGAAGGAGATTATTTTTACATGTAAATGTCAGATGCTTGAAGCTGATCAAGTTTCTGTCTCACAAAAACCTGTCTGATGAGGATTTTTTTCATTCTTGGATTTTATTATTTAAAAAAAATCATTTTGCAAAATTCAAGTAGCATTATCATTGAACAGATTTATAATGTGAAGAAACTAATGCCAGACTTTTTTTTTCCTAATACGAAATTCTGTTCGCAAATTGAGCCATTTCTTCATCGAGATTGTTATTCATCACTCGAATTGCTTATAACCCGAAGTTCCACTGTATTTAATTAAAATATTTTTTAAATAATTTCATTGATGGTACTAAATCAATTGTACCTTGAATTATGACTGAGTAAAGTTACTTTGTACTCTACATTTCTAAAATAAGAAACAAAAGCATTGGATAAAATAAATTATGTTAAGATTTCTGAAGGTACACGAAGATCAGAATTATATTGGAATGAAATTTTACTTTTCCAATAACTGCCTTCAGTCACTATAAACCAAATTGCCAAATATTTATATTTACGTATGTTAGTATTTTTGTAACAATATATGATTTAAGTTATGCAGCTCTTTATTTTGTAATTATTGACCAAAACAACGAAATATGAAATCTTTTTTCCCAATATTGGGATTTTTTTGTATGTATACCTACATACTCACCTATATATGTATGTATTGACTTATGAATTATCAACTTTTTCATTCTCATTGTTTGTAAATAACTACACCTATCAATTAGTTTTATTTATTTTTAATTATGCATTTATGTAAGTGATAATTTTATATAAACATTGATAAAATACTTTTTTTTTTTTTTCTTTTACCCAATACTTATGCCTTACTCTCTTAGACTATAAACTTGAGATATAAGAGAGGATATTACGATGTGAAAAAAAATCCTGGTCCATTTTAAACCGCAATAGAAAGAATGTAATATTTTATTTATGAGATGTTTGCTAAAATAAATCCAAGTTTTCAGATGAACAGAAATAATTTGAATACATTTGTTTAAATAAAACTACCAACAATCTACCTGCAATATGTTTTTTTTACTCATTGAGAATTTTAAAAAAAAACTAAAGTTAAAGCAGGGTAAAATCAGATATTACAACAGAAAGCCTCATTGAAAAATTATCCAGCGTGTCTATAAAAAAGTCTCATTTTACATTATTTCAATGGTTTTTTTTTTTTAGTAAATTATTGATTTTTCAGAAATAAATAATGTACGTATTGAATAAATACATTTAGAATCCAATTTCATTTGTATTTAGTGATATTTCACATTATTTTTAAAATTCTAAAACTCCATATATCTGAAGAATTTGTTATGGTAAATATTGTATATTTTGTCCGCCTCCGTAGTGTAATGGTCAGCACGCTCGGCTACCGTTCTGGAGGTCCCGGGTTCGATTCCCAGGGGGGGGCAAATAAATATAAGTGATATTTTCACTCTAATAATTCAGTATTATCCTGGACTGGTACCTGAAGCGGAGGGCTGATCACCTTTCCTTCGTGTCTCAACGATCAAGATGACACTGTGTTTATATAATGCAGTGCCCTATGCACCATTAGGTTGCGGATAAGGGTTCGAAATATTGTATATTAATGGTTGTGAAAAATATATAAAATGCATTTGAAATAATAAATTATAATGTTTCCCTGTAAACTGTAATGGTCAACAATATTTTTTTCAATCAAATACATTATTCTGTATTCAATTCATCATTTTATTTTATTTAATATTATGTACATACATAAATATCGACAAATCATCCGTGATATTTTAATTTTATATTTTGATATTATTTTTATTTTTAATAAACTGTAAAAAAAACTTGTGTATTTTATTTTGTCACCTACTAATTTTATTATTTCATTTATAATTTTTTTTAACATTTTGTAAGCAAATAAAAATATTTAAAAAACACAAATGATGAAATATGTACCTTCCTATAAATATATTATACGTAACAATTATTTATTGTTAAGACAATCATACGTAGGTTGCTCAATTTGTATTATAACAAAGTAACAAAAAAATGTATGCGGTTGAAAACCACTTAAAGGTTATTAAATTAATCGCCTCTAGAAATTTTATGATTTCTTTCTTATTTAACCCTTTGCATCCGAATAAGTATTAAAAATGTTTAGTATAAAATTATTCTCTTAGCACCATAGCACTTAAGTACAGTATCTACTCAATGAATTAGGGCCACCCATTATTTTTTTGAATACTCTGAAATCTTTTGGATTATTATATTTATTTTACATAAATACTTTAAGTTTTCTATTGACATCTAATATCATGTATATTACCTTCAATAATATGTAAAATATACCTGGATTATTTAAGCCTTTACAAAATTTCAAACCCTTTTTCTGAGAAAGGTCCTTAATTAGCACAGGTAGACAGATAGTTGAAAGTTCAAAAAATAGTCTTATCTCATTTATTAGTGAAGTTTCTTGAGTTCTGGTTGTTGTTTTGTTCAGAGAGGTTATATAGTTATCGTGTCTTATGAAAAAAACTTAATTTTTAATTTCAGTTCATAAAGTATAAATTTTTTTGTAAACACAAGTGTTTTTTTTTGAAAAGGACAAAATGGGAAAAAGTAAAGACATTTCTGAGGAAAAAAAGTCTAGTGTTATATTTCCACTGGAATTAGGAATACTAGCTAATAGAGAAATTTCAAAAAAAGAAAACGTTTCTCGTCAAACGGTGGACAGAATTTCAAAATCAATAAAAAATCAGTCACCCGCCACCAGCAATCGGCGAAAGAACTGTCGTAGGATTAGAAAAACAACACCGAGGACTGATCGAAAAATCGTTTAAAGTGCCTTAGAAAACCGTAGTGCATCAGCAAAAACATTAAAAATAAAATTGGAAGAAGAGGATATAAATATATCGGTATCAACACTGAGGCGACGTCTTTACGAAGTAAATCTGAAATGCAGGCGCCCTGTAAAAGTACCAAAATTGACACCACGAATGAAAGCGGATCGATTAAAATGGGCCAGGCTACATCGAAATTACTCGGTAGATGATTGGAAAAAGGTATTTATTTAAATTGAATTTTCAACATATCATTTTAGTAAATAAACTTATATATTTGAATTAAACTTAAATTTTCATTATTTTTCAGGTCATCTTTAGTGATCAGTGCCGGTTAGAAGCCGTGACAGAGAGCCGTCGATTCGTCAAAAGAACACCAATGGAACGTTACAATGAGGCCTGTGTGGTAAAAGTTATCAAACACCCCCCTGCAACAATGATATGGTCATGTATTATTAACAATTTACCTGGGCCGTTGTTTTTCGTGGAAGGAACAATGAACCAAAATTCCTATAAGCAGGTCCTCGAACGAATTTTATTGCCCTTCTACCATACACTCGACCCAACAGAAGGTCCATACACCTTCATGCAGGATGGGGCACCTTGCCACCGGGGTAAATCAATAATAAAATTTTTGTCTAACAAAAATCTGCTTTTGCTCCCCTGGCCTGGAAATTCTCCGGACCTTAATCCTATAGAAAACGTATGGAGCATGTTAAAAATAAGGTATACTCATTTCCAAATCCGACAGTAGACTGTCTAAAAAAAAATATTCAAAAAATTTGGTCAGAAGACGAAGAAATAAAAAACATGATAAAACAGTGCATTTTAAGTATGCCAAAAAGAATTGAGGCAGTTATTTCTGCCAAAGGTGGAAATACTAAATACTAACTATATTTATATGAAAATATATGCATAATTTAAGCGTAATAAAGTGTTCATATGTATATAAAATTCAATGTTGTTTTATTCAAGGTTTTCTCTGAGTTATTCCTGTTTGAATTGAGAAATTGCGCGAAATTCTGCGTGGCCCTAATTCATTGAGTAGATACTGTAGTACGGCAAACCATGCATGCCGCCTCTATGGCGGCACACCAGCACTAAGGATTAAATTTAATTCGGAAGAGCTGATTTATTTTCATGCACTTCAATTGTTGCATCAAAATCACCTAAGTTTGATTTCTTTCTTACTTGAATTTCAGCAGTTGATATTTCAGCTATGAAATTTAAATCTTGCTTGATTAGTGATTAAAACCATGGTTTTGAAATGTTCAAACCAATAAGTATACAAAAGATCTATGACAATTATTTAATGACTTTAAAATACAGTCATCTAAATTAAAAAAAAAAAAAAAACATTGAGGATGTCGTTAGGTGGGAAGGCAACAAAGGAGGCAATAATATGATCACGTGAGGAGAATGGACCATCCAGACTCCCTAAAATTGCACTGCACAGCCAACCCCCAGGTTGACAACTCTGAGCAGACTACCAAAGAGATGGATCGACATCGCAGGAGGCTAATCCCTCTTAAAAACAGGCCACAGGGCATACACCAAGCAAAAGAAGTAAATTTTGAAAATGCGCCCTGAACAGGTTTCGATACTTAATATAATTTAATGTCTTAAAAAAGTGTTTCTACTAAAAGGAGTAAATGAAAGAATATTTAAAGTCAAATAATCGTTTATTGAGTTACATGATACATATATTAAATAGAGAACATGTCCACAAGAACTAACTATAAAGCATTCATCTGTATTATAGAATACATACAATTAGACATGTTGAAATATTCAATATTCTGGATATTTGTGTTATACATATACAAAAGCGCACATGTTAATAATTAATAGTATTAGGATAAGTCTTTTTTATTGTTTTTATTTTTTAATTTATATTTATACTAAATAATATGTCCTACACATTATCCTTAACGCGGAAGTCTACAACATGTTCGATTACATTTTTTTTAACGAAGCTAAGATTTATCATTTGTTTATATATAAGTACATAGTGTATATTGTGCAAATCAATAAAAACCAGCACTGTTAAATGAGAAACATACAAGAATAAAGGTGAATCAAGTATATTTGCTCCAAGGCAGAATAGAATTTTAAATGAAGTTTATTGTAAGCGCCTTCAACTCGGAGATTTATTTGGAATATATTTAGTAATTTTTTTTTAGCTGGTAAAGTAAAAACATGATGCTAGCAATAGAAGGGTACCGATACATACCAATAAAAACAGGAGCTCTCAAAAGATATGGAAATTCATAATGAAAACGATAATTACCCATATTTGACAGGTACCTAATACATATAAAGCCACATTTCATCAATACTACAGTACACACAAAAACATGGAAGTTTTTCTGCACTTGGAACGTGGTTTGATGAAAATTGTAATAATTTTAATACAGTCCTAAACCTCGTTACTCCTGAATTTGACTAATAAATTACACTTTAATCAACTGGACGAGTGCAACGTCTCCCTGCAAAGGATCCTATTTCTAATTTCTCAACGTCGAAAATCTCAAGCTGAATTAAAACACCCCGAGTGATTATATCTACCCATTATAACAATTATTAGTATTTATTACCTTGGGTGTATGAAATGACCACCATACAAACAATACTTTTCTCTCGACTCACATTATATGATGTGGACAACTACGTTTTGTTTTATGATATATTTTTTAACATTTAAAATATACATAATTGCTTGTATATAAACTACACGGTTAGATCTGTTGACTAAACAATTTTCCGCAAAAAAAAAAACATCAGGCAATTGCAACAAAGGGGGTAAAGTCCTTGGCATGAATAGAGGTGCATTTGTTGTCCAATGCAAATAATATCCTGCATCATATCATGATGTACACATACATTGACACATCTAATTAATAAAAAGAATAGTTTTATATGAACTTTTAATACACTGTAATAAAATCAATTACAAATAGTAAAATTGGCACAATAACTAATGTTTGATGGAATGTAGCAAATTTAGATTTTGATAGATTTTGTGAGTTTGTAAATTACATACTAACTTACTGATTCGTGTCCGCTTCTGTAGTGGTCAGTACTTTTGGCTACTGTACTGGAGGTCTCAGGTTAGATTCCCAGAGATGGAAATAAATATAATTGATTTTCCCTGTTATATTTATTTAATATTACTCTACACTGGTACCTGAAGCGCAGGGCTGATCTGCATTATTTTATGTATTTAACGATCAAGATAACACTGCTTACATACTATGCAGTGCCCTATGCTCCATTCGGTGCGGACACGAGATACAAGAAAATGTTCAGATAAAAAAAATTATAAAAAAAAATTTATAGCCGATGACAGTACTAACGACGTTAGTCAATAAGTCTTTTTTTTTCATTCGAGTAAATCCAACTTTATTTGTCAGACATGTCAATGAAAGCGTTTGTTCCTTAACGTGTATCAAATATTACATTCAAAGAGAAAAATACAAACAATTTTTTTATCAGAAGAGTCCCTCCATCGAGCAAATTCAACAACTCCTTATGAGATCCACGAGTGCCATGATCGCTAGATGAGTGTCATAAAATCATTAAACTTTATGCATTGATTAGTCTACAATGGAGCGGGAGGGGACTGGGTATGTTAGGTTAGTAAAAAACAAAATCAGAATCCAAGGACTTGGTGTAGCTTCAGTTCTTCCGGTTCCTCCGCCTCATGTTGGTCAGGCACTGCGGGCAGTACCACTTCCCTTTGGGCGGGGCCGAGATGCCCACGCACGGGTAGTGGAACCATTCGCATGGACACTGGGAAAGTAAAACACAATCAATACATATTATTTTTTAGCATCTCATCAAAGATGAAGAAGAATATGGAAGTCTGGGCATTTACAGGGCTGATGACCGTCATAGGCTGGTTTGAGTGATCACTTTACACACGTGTAAAATTCACCAATTCTACCCATTGTTGACAACCACACTACTTAAATTCTTGGAAGTTCTATATATATGAACCAATTTTAAAACATTGTTCTTGAATTACTAGAACTTCACTAGAGACATCTATTGGTAAGATGAAAAGAAGCTTTTTACTGAGCAGAAACTCTTTAATTAGTATGTGAGGTCCAATTCCTGGATTATAATCACACACATAAGAAACGACAGAAAATACCATTTTCATTTTTATTATTTAAGCTTATAATTTGACCAGATAATTTATTTACAACATTTTGAGTATGTCCAAATACTTGTTCACAAAATCTGGATTATCTCCAATTACAGGAGTTATTTTCATATTATTTTTTGACATCTCATCAAAGATGAAGAAGAATAATTTTATTCATAATTTTATTCTTCTTCATCTTTGATGAGATGTAAATGTGATCCAGATTTTGTGAACAAGTATTTGGACACACTCAAAATGTTGTGACAATCAATACAAACTAACAAAAGGCAAATCAGATGAACCATCCCATTACGATGCTAAAAACTTCCGCGCACAACAGTGATATGTATTTTGTACACCATACGAACATGTGATTTAAAAACGGGAAAAATTTATATTCATGTATTAATATTAAATCAAACACAGATTTTTTGGGTCTTCTAAGTAGTATTTTATTAACAAAAACACATAAAAAATTAATATTGTGACAATTTTTTCACCTTGTATTATCAAACATTCGTTTGATAATGCCCTAACAAGGCAAAACAATTGTCACAATATTATTTTTTTATGTGTTTTTGTTAATAAAATACAACTTAGTAGACTAAAAAAATCTGTGTTTAATTTTGAATTAATAGATAAATTAAAATGGAGTTCTACAAATTAAACGCCAAATCAATAAATAAAATGAATATTCCTAAATGTTGCTTTCGTTGACCTTAATTGAAGTTGAAAGTATCAATTTTGTAATGTTAGCTCTGATAACTATCTGAAAATGAGAAAAAATACATTGCAAGTAGCTGTAATAGCTGGAGCAGCGACACGACCACCGTGGAAGACGTCCTGCAAGCTACTAAACACGTTTCGACGTGCGTGTGTACGCAAAGCACGTCACACATGCACACGCTGGGAAATATTAGTGTATTGGTGTTTTATCCCCGATTTTTTCACAAATTATTTATTTTTGTCGCTGCAAATGAATAACTTTATATTAAAATATGTAATATGTAATTACATTATGGAGGAATGCAAAAATTCTGAGCCCGTATCTATTATATTTTATATTGATATTCTCATTTTAAAAATCGAGTTGTAGTAAATACATATCACCGGGAGAGAAAGGTTAACTAAGAAGAATTCCATGAATACAAATTATGACTCATGTATATTTTTCAAATTTAGTTGCAGATGAAAATAAAATAAAATAAAGTTTAATAGTGCTGAAATAACATTTTTTACTCAAAAAGGATTGGATTGAATAAATCAGCATCAGTTGACGGCACTTTTATGTGAAAATATTGTATTATTTTTAAAATTGCAAAATTTTTACTGTTTTTTTTATGTTGTATCATGGTTCTAAGAGCGCCAAATCGAGAATTACTTAGTTATGGAATATTTGAAAGTCAAATGGAAACCTAAATCAAGAAAAACATTTAATCGGGTCATGTCAAACCGAGGATTCAATGTTATTAGAAATTGTAAAACTTCCATACACTTTTTTCCACATATATTTTTACCAGTCCCAAGAATCACAAATTAAAAAAAATTAGGGATAAAATTATTTATCGAAAATTATTTATTTTTTTTAAAGTAAAATGCATTTTTATTTCGAGAAATAAAAAATGTGAGTGGATAAAAACACAAAGTATTTTTATTTCTCGAAATAAAACATCAATATGATCCACAAAGTTAATGCTTTCAATATTCAAAACATAAAATGCATTCTTCAGCGCGGGAACTCATAGTTAATATTCTAATATTGTGAAGTAACACTAAATGCAACATATTCTACTTGCGAAATAATAATATGTAAATAACAAATAACCCATAAAAGATATATCTGTGTGTACTGCTGTTCATAGTACTTACTTCATCATTATCACAGGCAACCATGTCTCCGTAGGACACTTGGTTACAGATGCAGTAGCGAGGCTCGTTGGGATCATATGTCCACTCTCCATCTGTGAGCGCCTCTTCTAGTGGCATGGAAGTGATTGGCGCAGCATTCGACACTCCCACACTACCCACACTGAAACACGACACATAATGAATAAGCGACTCTTTCTTATGGCCATATCTTATACATATCGTAGTCATACAGGAGAAAGTGACCAAGTGCATTTTTTTACAAAACCGTGATCATTAACTATTTGATATCTTACTAGCTTAAAAAATTAGCCCTGAAAAATTCCCAAAGGATTTTAAACATGGAAGTATAATATTTTGATTTGTTAAAAATGACTTACTGCATTGATGTTTATTTTCTTGCGAAGCAAAAGTGACTTAAATGGGTCCTCCTGAACATTTTACGTTTTGGTAGTTGGTCACTTTCTCCTGTACGACTATGATATGTGGATTTTTTCTTTCTTTTTAATTTATTTGGCAGTCACCCAGTGAAAGGACGTTGATGCCAGTGTCAAGTTTTATATTTATTTACAAACAATAATAATAGCAATTAATACAAAATGTCATAGTTTGAATGCGTTTAGCTTTATCATTTTAGAAATTAAGACTGCAATTCTAGAATTAGGTTCAGAAAGAAGGGTGGATACTTAGGTGGGGAGTTAGATTCCTGCCCGTGTTATACGCTATTTAGAAAGTTCTCTTCTGTTGTGAATATATGGTTTCATCCCCTATATGTTGTCCACATTCGCAATATGGTGATGTAATGCACTTTATCTTATAGATGCACAGGCAGTGAGCAGTGCCCAGACCTAAGATAGACAAAGACAAGTTCCAGTATCATGGTTTCTCACTGTACCTCTGTGTAGGAGAAGAAGATCGGCTGACAGATGACGCCAGGGTTTGTTGCGAATGCAGCATAACACCGCTGTTTCCGCTCAATGAACCTCCATAACTAGCCTTCCTAAAAATGATAATAATAAAACAATGTATTATTTGCATTCCATCAAGATGGCTTAAGACCTTTAAATAATATCTTTCAACTGCCAGTCAGTAAGAGACAGAAAAATACATATGAGACCTCCGCAATCAATTTATAAATAACTTAAATTAAAATTAAATTTATAAATATGCAAAGTTTTCATCATTCTCAGAGTCAATATTGTATTTTTATCTGCATTTAAAAAGAGCATCATGGACTCAAAAAAAATAGGAGCTGTGATCGTACAAATTTTGATGAAACTGCTACAATGGTTTTGTACTCAAGCAGCACAGGAATTTCCAATTTTTATAGGAAAACTGGATTGACAGAAAAATATGACACATGTGCAACGAGTGAATTGTATGAATTTTGTTCCACTTTTGTTCCAATTTTGTTCCATTCCAAATCACAAGGATCGTGTATCCAAATCTCGCCAGCAGTGCACGCAATAGACTGACGCATTTGTATGTTGATGTGCGCGATCACGGATCCGTGTAGTGGGCACCATGCGATAGACGCATGATACATGGATCCATGTAGTAAAGTGTTAAATTAAAAATAAATATTTTCATTGTATTTTAAATGCTGTTTATACCGCCTCCGTAGTGTAATGGTCAGCACGCTGGGTTACCGGACTGGAGGTCCCGGGTTCGATTCCCAGGGGGGGGGTTTAAATAAATATAAGTGATTTTTTCACTCTAGTATTTATTCAATATTACCCTGGACTGGTACCTGAAGCGGAGGGCTGATCGCCTTTCCTCCATGTGTTAACGATCAAGATAACACTGCGTTTATATGATGCAGTGCCCTATGTACCATTGAGGTGCGGATAAGGGTTTGAAGAAGGAAGAATATACCACATGAACCTAAGGGCCTTGCACTCTTAACCTTAAAGAATAAAGATAATAGAAAAATGGGTTTTATTCTATGCGTACTTTTTGTGTCTCTTGGAGGAGGAGGGCGTGGAGGGCAGGGAGGCGGGGGAGGGAGCGACGTGCGCGGCAGGCTCCAGGTGGTGCACGGCCTGCAGGGCCTGCTGCGCGGCGCCGGCCAGCTCGCGGCCCAGCTGCAGCTCGCCGGGCGCCGGCCCGCCCGCGTGGATGGCCTCGTAGGAAGCCTTCAGCGACGCCGTCCTGCGCCCTTGCTGCATCTAGACATATTCACAATTTCAATAATCAAAAGATCTGTATTTGATAATTTTATATTCTTCACACGGTTTTGAGGAGAGCCAATTGCAACAGACAACTGCTAAAGGACATTAACCTGTTAACCGAGCGGGACATATAAATACGTCAAACGCCAACAATATCGGCAACGGTTAGGACATATCGTAGTCGTACAGGAGAAAGTGACCAACTAACAAAACGTAAAATGTTCAGGAGGGTCATTTAAGTCACCTTTGCTTGGCAAGAAAATAAACATCAATGCGTTAGCCATTTTTAACAAGTCAATTTATTATACTTCCAAGTTTAAAAACCTTTGGGATTTTTTTCGGAGTAATATTAAGCTAGGAAAATATCAAATAGTCAATGATCATGTTTTTGTAAAAAATGCACTTGGTCACTTTCTCCTGTATGAATATTACATCCTGTAAATATATGTTGCGCCCTGGTCGGTAAACGGTCGGGGACTATATGTATTTTCAAACAACAAAGATAATTAGATATCCATACATGTTTCAACGTGAATTCTTTTCTATTTGTTTGTAATTTTGTATTTTCCTTTGTGATTTTCATATAAATAATTTCATTTATTTTAAGCATAAATAAAATAAATGAAATCACGTCCACCAGGTATGGCGTACTGACATGTCCTATTGAAAAAGTTCACGCCCGTCGTATGTTACGTAATTAAAAAGTGAACAACTCGGTGAACAGGTTAAGATTCGTAAAATTTCATATCTAGGTCACATTCTGCGGAGAGAGAAGTACAGTTTACTTGAAAAAATACTGATGTGGAAAATTGAGAGGCAGCGTGGGCCTGCCAGAAGGCAAACATCTTGTCTGCGCAATATAGGAGATTGAACCGGGATGAGACATGTTGCTCACTCCTTTCAACGTCATATATATAAAAATTGACAAATTTCAGTGGTGCATGTTTTCGGAATGTCCAGAAAATGTTCTATATCCCAGCAAAAGCGGCATATTTTCAATTTACCCGCTACAGGGCAGAAAGTGTTATTTTTTAATTTTAAAGAAAAGGCATTGTTTAATTTTTTTTTTTAATATACTAAATATTTTTCAAATGAGGAAAAAAATCAGGTTTTATCTAAAAAAATCTGTTGCACAGTAAAAAGTTCAATAAGTGGCTTGATATTTATTTTTAATACGTTTTACTATATTTTTAAACTTTAAAAAGGATCTCCTGAAAACTCAAGTTTTTTTATATATGACGCTGTTGAAAGGAGTGAGCGATGTGGGGGAACTGTTCCGGATCGCGCAAGATGGAAAAGTCTCTGCCAGAGTGATTGCCAACGTCGGGGGGACGAAGAAGAAGAAAGTAAACTTAATATACACAAATAGAAATTTTATTTAAAAAAGCGAGTCCACAAACAGATATATTTGGTGGGCAGCTAGTACCGATTAGAATATGAAAATACCTGTTTAGTGGCGACTATAGCCTGACTAGCGGCAACTGCGATGGCGCTCTCCGCCCCCATGTGACCCAGCGTGTACCCGCCAGGGCTGCTGGACTCCGCAACCCCTCGGCCCAGAGCAGCCTGGAAAATTATTACATTTCTAATTCCAAATGTGTGTAAAAAAACAACAAACAAACGAGAAGTTCACTAGCCTTTTCATAATCCTACTCAAATATTTATCAGATAAAAAACAGTTCAAATGAATTTAAGGAAAAATGTGATGTAAATTAATTTATTTTCAAATACGACAGGCAATTGCTGCAAATAAATAAACTTAGTGACACTGTACTGATAAGGTGAATATAAAAAAATTAATCTAAAAATAAGTTACTCTGGCATAAATCTCTAAGGTCTTAGAGTCATTTCACTTATCGGCACTGATATTAATAGTAAGACATGATGAGGTTTCATTGTAAATGAAAACACTTGTTTTTTACCACTTCAGTTATATTTTTTTAACGACTAGTTTCAGAAGCCACAGATACTTCCATCTTCGGGTCTGAATATAAACTAAATTTATATTCAGACCCGAAGATGGAAGCATATGTGGCTTCCGAAACTAGTCGTAAAAATTAAAATAAATATAACTCAAGTGGTAAAAAATTTATGTCAAAAATAGATGTTTACAGATCGCAATTATGTCAGGAACCTTACAGGTTCTTGACCGGATAGAATAGGCACCTGAATAGCGGAGTCCGTCCTGGATAGAGCCAGGGGCGCAGTGGCGGCCACCAGGGCTCTGCCCTCGCCCCCGCGACTCCCCGCAGCCCCGAGCCCCTGCTCCAGGCTCCGGGACGTGCCCCCGCTCGCCACGGAGCTCGTGCTGCCGCCCCAACTCTCGCGCCGCTTCTCAGCGCGGACTCGGTACCTGAAATCATAAACCGTACTTTACTTTCATTCCTGTACTTCACATTTGCCTACTAATACAGTCTGTGATATTAGTTTGTAAGTTGGATCTAGAACACTCACAATTAGGATGTTCTGTGCTATCTAAAACTGAACGCTCAATCATACACTTTCAAAAATTTACATATTTGAGAAAAAAAAATATAAATCATTATTTATTTAAACTGTTTCACGTGACATATGTTCGCCAATTTCGGTTTTCTTTACACCATAGGTATATCTATCTACAAAAGAGACAACAGCTTATACGTAGGTCATTTTAACTAACTGTTACATTAGTTTCGATAATGTTTTCCCTCCTAAATGATGTCATTTGTGACTCGACATTCAAAATAAATATATTTTTTAATTAGTACATTTATAAATAATAATAAAATAATTATTTTAAAAATACTTCCTAATTATTAAGAAAAGTAAGTAAATTAAATAAATTGAAATAATAGTTATTACTCTAAGCAAAGCTGATAAAATTTATGTTTTTTTATTGATATTTCTTGGAATTCTATTGAACAGATACGTAAATTATATTATCCTGTACTTACTACTCATTTTGAACAATCAGAACATCACTCTATCAACTGGTTAACATATAAATATTATGTTATATTTCAAGGAACCAAAAAACAGATAGGCAGAAGAGAATATAATATGTACACTCAAAACATCATCCCTAACAACCATTAAAGTAATCATTAAATGTCTTCGTATATTCACGGCTGTTCAGGTGCTGACAGCATTTTTTAGGATTATATGTCATCAGCACTATTTACCAACATTTCTTATCCACAAAATACTGATGATGGATGCTGCTTCAAATGCTATCAGCATTGAAACAGTCATTTTAAAATTCATTTAAAATAACTTTTTTTTGGAGTAAAAAAAATAATCGAAGGAATGATTAAATCCAATTTAAGATTTTTTCAAAACTGGAATTGAACCCATAACTGTTTTAAATGAAGTCATTCATATTCTTTAAAATCACTGATATCCCTTATTTAATATCTGTAAAAAACATTTTTTTTCTATGGTCATAACCCTTCCTATGATTGATATTCTCATATTTCTCGTAAAGTGCTTTTTCATCCAATTGTTAAACGTATCGCCTTAAAGCAAAAGTCATTAACTAACAAGCATCACGATGACCTAGCACAGCCCATAACACAAAATGCTTAAACAAAAGACATGATATTTGTGGATTTTGCGCATGTTTTATGTTAGGAACTATGTATGGGCAGAGAGCGATCGCCATGAGGTTGGTGGTTAATGAGTTTTGCCGATCGGGATGGTGTATCCGTCCCGAGAACTGTCCCGAAACCTTGGAGACTGTACCTATTCTCTTTATGGTGATTACTCTGGGAGCTCTGTCCCAGGGAAGTGGGCTGGTCGAGTTCCAGGGAACGTTTTTCCAGTAACTCGGTTATACCCTTATTATCTGCTTCCAGTTCACACTTGAATTTGTACAGTTCGGTGTCTGGAATAGCAACACACAAATATTACAATGTTCAATGGAAGGAGCACTCCTGGCAAACATGCACATCATATTTTAACACTTCAACTACCTCAATAAAATCTAGTTATAAAACCTAAATAAAGGGGACCATACAATATAACTTTGCCTCTGTATATATATTATATATTATACATAAAATACAGCTACCTGTACCTTTATTTACTTTTTCTGTTGTCACTTCAATTTTACAGTTAAACTTGGCTATGGTGGCCTCGGGAATAATGAAAACGTAATGATAATAGTAAGCGTATTTGCATTTATATCAAAGCTTATGGCATAAAAATTTTGTTTACTTTGAACATCGGTACTTTATTTAAATTTTTAAGGAATAAGAGGCAGAACGTCTATTTTAAAGGTTTGTCTGCAAAAAAAATTATCAAAACGTAGAAAAATGAAAACCCGTCTAGTGACACCTCTGATAGTTTCCATTGCATCGTAAGAAGCGCAAACATGGACAGTAGGAAAAGAAAAGGAAAAATGCTGGATCTGTTTAAAATGGTCACCACGTATTCCTTAGACTGTAAGACACACAAATGCCTCTATCCTCAAGGCATTATCAGTAACCGGGAAACTCCCTAACATTCCAGAAAAATTATTATTTCCTACTTGTTACAATGTAGTTACAATGGGCATATTGCCCATTGTAACTACATTGGACAGATTACTAATATAATTGATTATTTAATATTTATACAATATCCTTCAAAATTATACCCCAAATTAAAACTTCTGCTGAAGCAATATCGCAATGTTTGATTATCTTGTTTACTTACCTAATTTTCGCAGGTATTTCTCAACAAGTTCATACATTTGATTAGCTAACTGCACTTTTTCGTCAGCTTCATCTAATGTTTTGTAATATTCCTTTCGTATATCACCAAAGTCTTGATTAGCTAGTTCAGTGGATATGTCTCCACGCCGACAATTACCAAACAAGTGGCGAACCCGCTTTTCCAGGGAGTCCATACTGTCTGTAAATAATTTCACAAAATAAAATTGTAAGACATTACAAATTTTTAAAAATATATATATACTTATATATATATTAAAGAAATTAGAAACCGGTGTCTCACAATGAATTTAATACGTGACTATATAATATTAAATGTTACGTACTGAACAGATTTCCAATTTTACAATTGCATAGTAGATTTCATTGAATAATCTAAATACAATACAAACAATATTATATTAACTTACTTTGAACTGACAAATCCAACTCTCTCATTTCGGTGAAGCGATCCCTTAATTCTTGAGGCAGATGCTCAATCACTAAAAAAATCAAAAAGTGACATTTTATTTTTACAAATCATAAAAAATAGCCGAATTTGGTACCTGTATAAAAATTTATAAATAATAAATTATTTTTCAATAACTTTTCAAACACCATTACACTTTACCGCCATTACGATGTACATCGTTGTTAAGTTGGTAGTTTCTAAATAAGAGAAGTGACTCGAGCTCCGCCTTGTCAAGTATTGTGTCGATTTTGGGATTTTACTTACTTTCAAGGTAATCTTCCAAATACAACATTTTGAAATAGTTAGTTAATATGCTTTCTCAAGTGAAAATGTTATAAAAAACAATATTAGTTCATTGGAATCTATAGAAAACAGCGAGCGATAGCCGGAGCCGTCACCGAAAGAAAGCGTCACTAGACAGTACTACCAACTTAAAGAATATTTATTGTGTTTACAATTTTTACCGTGGCGCGCGCGGCTATCTTAAAAATGACATGCATGTTTCCCGTTTCTTTTACAAAATATTATCTTTCTGCCTTACAATGAAAACTTTTTTTACAGATGATTCGTCGTCCGTTAACAAGTATAGAGCTCAAGCTCGATGATTTAGAAGAATTTGTCGCCATGAAAAGACAGCAGGCGAATTCCAGTCAATCAACAAATAAGGATCAAGATCCCAATGCATCATTGTACTCACCAATTACTTGGAACCTGGGTTCAAAATCAAGCAAAGAAATTCATCAAAGAATTGGCTATACTCACAAACCCCCAGCAAACACAAACAATACATAAATATTTTTCTTTGATAACCCATTGTACTTAAAATATATTTGTAAATGAAATAATAAGTAATATTAAATTATTCTCATGACATGTTTTTTTCTCGATATATTATTTGATGTACGGTATTTTTTGCAAAAAATTATTTTTATTTTTTTTTATTGTTTGTTTTCACTTTTGAGTTTAATAAATACAGAAGTTCTGACTTTATTACATATATATATATATATATATATATATATATATATATATATATATATATATATATATATATATATATATATATATATATATATATATATATATATATATATATATATATATATATATATATATATATATATATATATATATATATATATATATATGTATATATATATATATACATATATATATATATATATATATATATATATATATATATATATATATATATATATATATATATATATATATGTATGTATATATATATATATATATATATATATATATATATATATATATATATATATATTTATATATATATATATATATATATATATATATATATATATATATATATATATATATATATAAATTTATATATATAAATATATATAAATATATATATATATATATATGTATATATATATATATATATATATATATATATATATATATATATATATATATATATATATATATATATATATATATATATATATAAATATATATAAATATATATATATATATATATACATATGCACAAAAAATTGTAGTTATATTTCCATAGAAACAAATAAATTGGCGAGACAAAATGGCGGGTAATCTGATTTGTATTTGATCCTCCGTGGCAGCGAACCCGGTCAATATGGATTTTCTGTTAGTATAGAAAGATTTCTAATTTTTGTCGGCAGGTGATAAATGCGGACATTAAACTCCCTGTTCTTAGAGATACAATTTTCACCCACCGGGGATCAATAGATAAACCGCGTGGCCCCCCATTTGATTATTGAATTTATTCGTGTGTGTAGGTGTATGTGGGAGCATAAATTAAATATTTTTTTAATTCAGGTAAAAAGTACCTACCTACGCGAAGTACTTTTTTAATATATTTTTTTAAAGAACGAATATAAGTCTGATGAAATATTGTTTCACGGTGTCATCAGCCGTTATTTTTGAAGAATGTGCTCTCTCAGATTTTTATACGACAAGACGTCTGCCTTCTTCTTCAACTGTCCGCACAACTCTTTTTTTGTCTTCCTTTTCCACTATTCCCTTTGATCATACTCGTATTGCTTATAAACATTTTTTCGGTAAAATCTAAAGTTTTTTTCCGTTTTATTGCGTCTACTGAATCGAAGGAAGTTTCATTCATTTTATTTTTAATTTATAAAAAAAAATCTAAACAATGGGACCACACCACGTTACATTTTATTCGAGTACTTACGAGCTGAATAAAAGATAAAATACTTTCTTTATAAAAATTACACGTTATAAGTATTTGGGTTTTAGTGCTGCATAAGGTTTATTTACGTAATGTATAACTTATAATGCATACGTAAACGTGACCTAGTAAATCAAGTGACTTTTCAGTGGGTCACAGGTTTATGTAATGGGCTATTTTCGAGCGGATGGAATGTCGGATTTATTAAACAGTACATACTAAAAGATATTTAAGGTTTTCTTTGTATTTATACAAATCTAAAACATCAAAAATCACTTTCATTTGCAAAATTCGTTTATCAAAATAAAGCATTTCATTAGTTCGCAACATATCACAACATTACGTCTATGCAAGTTTTTGAAAATCTGTCGAAAATGCCGTAAAAGCCAATTTTTAGAAGCTTCTGATGCCTATGCATCAGTAAGAAATTTGTCAACAGGGTATGTAAACTCCCCGGTAACAATAATGACGTAGTAATAGGGGTCGCATGTTTTTTTGCAATTTCATTTCTTGCTCGACAGACAATTTCGACAAACGACATCACACTTGATGACACCAAGTTCGTTATTCTTGACATTAATATTATTAACAAAAATATAAGGCACCGATTGGCTTGTGATTTTTGTATGGTATTTTATTTGCCAATATTTTATCATTTTAATTAATTTTTTATATGTATTTTACATATTATGTCTTATACATATATTGTATCTGTAATATTCTAGGTGCCTACCTATTTATTATTGGCGTTTAAATAGGATCCCGCTGTAGATGTCACATAACTTAATTTATCTGATTATTTTGTACTAAAAACATTATAACACGCATTACTTTGCAAAAAATAATTGCATTGTTGAGTACCTACTAACGTTCCGTGTAGCCAAATGAACTGTGACTGGAATTACCGAAACAAATAACTTTTTGCTGTCTTTTTAACCCACTCGCTACTGGTATAATTCATCAAGTGGTTAATTATATCATAATATAAAAACATATAATATATACTTTTTAATAGGGATTAAATTTTGGCAATGGGGTCATTATTATGGGGGGGTCAATCTGCAACCCTTGGCTTCTTAACTTTTGAATCTGAGAAAGCATTTAAAAATAGATATCAAGTCATGGCAGAGTGGCGATATACCTTCAACCTTGCACCCTTTTACTTATATGGCACTAACCACGAACGACGACTCAATATGTTTTTTTTTAATCTGTTACCAATATTGCGGTATTACTGGTGCTACCCGCATCGTTTCAAGACCTCCGAGATTGACAGCTGAACGTGTGATGATAAGACACCGTAAGATGTCCCTCACCTCTTGATGCTTTGCCCCCTTTTCAGCATCCAAAGACAACAGCTAGAGTCGCGTTGGAGGAGCCTAGGTAAGGACCTTTCCGACATCGGACCCGTGATAGTTCATAAGGAACTGTCACGAGAGATTTTATCATACACGATAAAAATGGTGAAGGACATTGGTACCATAAACCAAGCTAGGACACAAAATGCCGAACCCTCTTCTAGTGGAACAGAAGGTCTGTTGATGACGGTTAACAGTCCGCCTTCTCCTGATGAGTTTCACGCGATTTCCTCCAAACAATGAGCAAATGCTGAGAAGTTCCTAATTTGCCCACACTAGATTATCCCTCCTATTCCCACAGATTAAAATAAAACGTCTTTATTTAGTTAGAAGAAACAAAAATCTACTTATTGATCTATAAACCTTGTACATAATAAGCAAGGTAAGTAATAAATGCAATTCCCATCCAAAAAAGGTATTTCTGGTGGTGAATGGATTGAATGTTCATATGGTGTCGTGACACATTGTGTACTCGGATTCCTCTATTTTCAACTTGTGCTTGAACGGTCGACAGGTTCTTTAAGTGAATTGTATATTGATTACCACATAAAATGACTTTGTCCGAGTTAGTGTTTTTATGCGGTTTATTAATATTATTCGTCATTAATAAATCATTGGCCTCTTTGCCGTTTCCTCTGCCAAAATTAGCCGGTATAGGGTAATATCTTTCCATATACTTAATACTTACTTATAATAATGATAATAATTACATAATTTAACATTTTGTTATAATTTATTTGGTTGCAAAATAAACCTTGTTCATAATAAGAAATAATGATAATAATTACTCAGAGGTTATATCATAAAACATTTTTTATGATACTTTATATGGTTGCAAAATATTGTCTATCGTTTTGGGTCGGTCCGTGAAGCAAGGGAAGCTCTAGAGATTTCTAACCAACTAACCATCACGCCACTTTCTAACAGGGGTAGGCACAGAGAATAGAACGCCACACAACTCTGTCTTTGCAAATATTCTTCGCCTCCTCCAAATTCATGCATCTTCTCATACACACCCGCCGATTATTTCGACTCCTAACCTGACCGCTATCAAGTATTTGACATACCTGATCGTGTCTTTAAGTAAGCTTTTGTAATTTTTCGCGGTGTTCTTCTGCTTCTTTTTCCAACTACATTCGCCTCATAAATTTGTTTAACTGTTCTTTCCTCACTCATTCGTTGCACATGTCCAAACCATCTCAACACAACAAGAGTGTTTGATAATGTCTTAAAAAGACGAAAAGCGTCACGTATTAACATATACATAAATAAATGTAGAATTCAAATCCAATAAACCTTGTTTAATTTTGGATATATTACCCAACAATTCAATATGGAATTCAACCTGTCTGCAGTTACAATAAATAACTCAACACCTTTCTTAATTTTACCGATAATGCTTTCTCAGCTATGCATTCCTTCCTTATTTCACCATTCGAACAACTACCATACATCGTTTTGACGCACATTCTTTTGTGAGATCGCATTTTGATTGCATCCTTCTTCTGCCAAATCCGTGCCTCACTTTCAAACATTAGCGTAGAAACCAGGACAATTAATGTTATGTTATTAATAAGTCAAAACTTATGTTATTAATAAATTAATAACATAAGTTTACTTGCTTAGTTTTTTCTTTGAACAACCCTCGTGACCAAGTTGATCATTTATATATTACAGATAAATATTTAATCCTGATTTTTCTTTTCATTAGATATTCATATTTAAGTCGTAAAATTTTTTGTCAAATTAGCTTGATTTATTAACATTTTATTGAGACATTTTGTTTTATTCATTGTTTCGGCATTAACTTTGTGGTAAGACATGTTACAATGATTAAAGAAAACACTTGTTTTTTACAACTTGAGTTTTATTATGGACTACATGTTTCAGAAGTTAAACTTCCATCATTCAGGTCTGTATAATAAGTTATTATTGGCATGATATGTAAATCATACATATTACATATTTGACAATGTTTTGAGTGTGTTAATTTTTTTGTTTTCAAATGCTGAATTTTACTTGATGATTGATTGATGGAATAATTTGCCAGAAACCCACCAGTCCGACCAGCTTCATGCGGGTTTCGCGTGGAAGCCTGCCACCCTCGCGCCCGCTACAGGCGCCTAGATGGGTCGTGCACCAACCCCGCGCTGCCCGAGGCGGGCACGGCGGGGGCGCCGTACTCAACTCTGCTTCCTACTAGATACACAGACGGTAAAATATCAAGAAGAAAGAAAAAAATTAAAAATAAAATTTACTTTTATTAATTCTTTCATTCCTTTCATGATAGTACGATTCTTATTTATTGTTTAGGCATTCACTTTGTGGTAAGACATGATAAAATTGTAAAAGAATATCACGCGAGTTTATTTTATTACAACGACTATATTCGGAAGCTATGCTTCAATCTTCAGGTCTAAATATAAACCAAAACATAATATTTTTTCTTGAATGTTTTTCGCAGATACTTTGTGGCACATTTTATAAAATTAAACAACTTTGTTTTAACCACTTTTTTGTGACAAGGTTCTTGTCCAGTAGGTTAAAGTGTATTTATATTAAAAAAGTAGTTAAAACAAAGTTGTTTCATTTTATAAAGTTTAAAACATAATAAATAATTATCTGTTTAAGAAAAAAGGATAGGGGTATGTTAGGTGGAGGGGGAGTTAGTCAGGGGTGAAGTTTTCCCCCTAACTTACCCCTCTCCTTATTTATAGAACATATAATTATTTATCATGCTTTAGTTTATATTTAGACCTGAAGATGGAAGCATAGCTTTCGATACTAATCGTTATAATAAAAAAATGAAGTGGTAAAAAACAAGTGTTTTTCATTTACAATAATACAAGTCGATAACCAATTTCAACCGTCGAAAACAAAAGTACACAAGGAAAATATATAATATATTACTTCGGACGGGAAGGGTATTTTTACCTTTTGTGCCGACCTCATTTCGAAGTCAGAAAAGAAGGAATTTTATATTTAATGTTTTAATATTAATATTATGCACCATCTCTTTGTTAAGGTCTTAACTACATATATGTTCATTATTATGAAATTCCGTCACCCATAAGCGTAAAAAACACCCGTACGAAATGTGTTAATTAAAAGGGTATTCAAAACCGTTGAATTCAATCAGCGATCGCGCTAGAGGACAGACGTGTCCCCGCGCGCATTTTTTTAAGAATATATAAGTACTGGATTTTAAAAACAAATTCATATTGAAAATAAAATTATCTTTTGTTTTTAACTTTTTTCCTTTCAATTACTTTTTTCTTTTCAAAACCATATACTTATTTCAAAGAAAAACTTATTTTTTCAATACCAAAACGTTTAAAGCAAAAACATCAATTACGTTTAATGTTACCTTGGTTTGAAGAAAATTAAGTAACGATTTATCGTATATTGGCCTTACCGAGGTAATCTCCGATAAAAATCGATAAAATTGAAGTGCTCAGAATTTTTATTTAACTCGTTTTGCGTTGAAAAATAAAAATAAAATAATATATTTCAGATTGTAATGAACCGATTATGAGTTATGAGAAATACCCTCTACCAACCGCGAGGGAAATAAGTTTGAACTTATTTACGGAGGGGTATAATACGAGTCGAAGTGCGAACATGCTGTATCTAGCCTTTGGACAAATGATGGCCCATGACATTTCTCAAATTCAGGAAACTTCAAGTAAGGGCTGTAGCATTTTTTTAACATTTCTTTAGCTATTTTGAAGCTGCTAAAATAACGATACGGAAAACGATGTACAGGATGGCGCAAAATTAATCACCCTATCGGAAGATTTTATAATTTTTGCAAATGACGTCAAATGTCAATCATATTTGACATTTCGCTCACTCTTTTCAAGAACGTCATAAATCGAAATTCGTCAATTTTCAGTTGTGCATGTTTTCGGAATGCCCAGAAAATGTACTATATCCCAGCAAAAGAGGCATATTTTTAACTTAATATTTACCCGCTACAGGGCAGAAAGTGTTGTTTTTGTATTTTGAAGAGCAGGTATTGTTTAATTTTTTTTTTTAATTTACGCAATATTTTTTAAATGGATAAAAAACCTTCAGGTTTTACCTAAAAAGATCTGTTGCACAGCAAAAAGTTCAATAAGTGGCTTGATATTTATTTTTAATACTTTGTATTATGTTTTTTAACTTTAAAAACATTCTCCTGAAAAATCAAGTTTTTTGATTTTTGACGTTCTTGAAAGGAGTGAGCGATTTGTGAACTAAACAGCTGCATTATACAAACAGATTTAGGGTGGTGTAAAATTAATCATCCGATTTTGTTTTTTTAATAACTTTTACACTAAATAAAAGAAAAAATCTGGAAAGGAAATATGTATGTGTAATAGTGAAAAAGATGATATCCGTCAAGTGACTGCCGCCAGTGTTGATAAACATTTGGGCCCGTTTAATCATTCTGTTTGTATACTGCAGCAGTCTAGTTCACAAATGTCAGATATGATTGACAAAATATAAATTTAGTAGTTTATTATTATAATTATCATGTATAAAATTTACATTTTTGATGGTTTGGACATGTGGAACGTATGAGTGAGGAAAGAACGGTTAAACAAATTTATGAGGCGAATTCGGCTGGAAAAAGAAGCAGAGGAAGACTGAGGAAAACTTGGCACAATCAGGTATATCAAATACTTGAGAGCGGCCGGGTCAGGAGTCGTAATAATCGTCGGGTATGTTATGAGGAGATGCATGAATGTAGAAGAGGCGAAGAATGTTTGCAAAATCAGAGTGGTGTGGCGTTCGATTCCCTCTACCTACCCCTGCGGGGAAGCGGAGTGATGGTTAATTAGTTAGTTAGTTACTTACCTCTAGTGAAGTTTTAGTGATTCAAGAACAATTTTTCAAAAATTGGTTCATATATATAGAACTTCCAAGAATTTCAGTAGTGTAGTTGCCAATAATCGGTAGAATTGGTGAATGTTACACGTGTGTAAAGTGAATACTCAAACCAGCCTATGACGGTTGTCAGCCCCGTAAATGCCCAGATTTCCGTATTCTTCTTCATCTTTGATGAGATGTCAAAAAATAATATATTAATTATTCTCAATATATAATATTTAAAATTACAACCGTTGAGAATTGTAAATTTTATTAACTGTCCTCACTCAAGAAATAATAACACTGCTATGAGTCCTTAGCGGAAGACGCTTGCTGCACCGCAAGCCGCCAGTACAACGACTACGCTACACAGTCCTGCTTCCCCATTCACATCGGCTGCAATGATCCTATGTTTGTTATTGAGAACATTCAATGCCTAAACTTCAGCAGAGCCAAGACCGATGAAGACCTCGGCTGTCAGAAGGGAAAAGGACACAAGGTAATTGTTTTATAGATATGGAAGCCTAAGCATTTGTCCCAGGTTCGATTCCCAGGAGGGGGGTTAAATAAATATATAAGTGATTACTAAGCAGTACTAGCTTATTTTATGTATTAAATGTTAAATCAAACACTGACTTTTGAGTCTACTAAGTTGTATTTTATTGTTAAAAAAACATATAAAAATACATTTTGTGATAATTGATTCGCCTAGTTATGGTATTTTCAAACGAATGTGTAGATTAAATGGACAGACGGTCCTTACATAGCTATACAATTCTAGGAAGTTTGCAATATTTTTAACATGTGCGGTGATAACAATGGGAGACAACAGTTGTTTGTTAATGGGCCATATAGGTACTTATGCTTATATTCATTTTCGGGGAAAGGAAGAATTCATTGACTTACCTTCCTACCTACCTCTACTGTCTACCCTAGTAAGTAGTACCTAGCTTACCTTACTACTGTACTTACCTCTACTACCTACCCTAATTAATTATCTGTATACACCACTGCCTGGACTGGTAGGTACCTAAAGCGGAGGGCTGATCACCTTTTCTTCATGTGTTAACGATCAAAATAACACTGTGTTTATATGATGCAGTGCTTTACGCACTATCGGGTGCGGATAAGGTTTTGAAGAAAGAAGAAGAAAGTTACCTTGTACTCTACATTTCTAAAATGAGAAACAAAAGCATCTTATTATAACGATCAAGATAACACTGTGTTTATATGATGCAGTGCCTTACGCGCCATCGGGAGTGGATGGGGGTTTGAAGAAGAAGAAGAAAAACATTTGTAGGGTCCACGACCTTACGATGGCGGATTTTAGTGACTTCACTTTTTCTATATTCATGCACTTAATGGTAATTGGAAGCGCTATCTATTGATTTTCTTTTGAGCTGAAACCTGAATTATATGTGTAACATTTTTCACAAATGACTTCAATTTGTTTTACTTATTTTTACCAGTTTTTTTTTGAGAGTTTGATCATGACCATATTTTGGTACTTTAACATGAACGATTTTAATGAAGATTATCAACGGAGAAAATAAATATTTAACACCCTTTTACATTTTTGAAATAGGGTGTTAAATATTTCTTTGTTTTTACTAGTTGATGAAGGAGCTACGCAAGAAATCATTTTCAAAGATATTTATTTTACCATAATCTGTTTATCCCTGTGAATTTACACAATCTGATCACAAATGTGTGGCATATACGTAAAACACGCTTTATGTACAATATATGCCAATGCATTTTAAGGCTTTGTAGTAAGTATCACTAAAATCAGTATCTTTTAGCTGTTACCAATTCTGCGAAACATTCAAGTACATGTATTTTAGATAAACTCAGCAACTGCAGCCTTGGACTTGTCTCCAGTATATAGTACTTCTGCAGTAATCAACCAAATTCTTCGAGCCAATGAAAAGGGTCTGATGAGAACACATAAGAAGGATGGAACAGAGTTTCTATCGATCGATGCTCCTCAGAGAACTGATTGTACAATGGCCTTCATAGCTGGTAATATATTGACGTGTGTGTTATCATAAATATTTTTTCTAATAGTAAATGAACTGAAGACATACAGCAGACTCAAAAGAAATCCGGATGGTGTTTAGAAAGATTCCAGGGTCGAGGGTTCGATCACGTTAGAACTTTGAATTCCGTAAATAATAACATATATTCTTCTCCGTCTTATTCTTCATTACTGAGGGTTGTGACCTTATCGAAGCAATGACTTTTCTCCAGTTATCCCTTGACTGCGCTGCACGTAGCGCTCTAACCACCGAGGTGCCTGCTGGTGCCTTAACTTCATCGTTCCATCGTGTGGGGATCTTCCTCTCCCTCTCTTCCCCTCCAGGTAACCGATCACAACCAGTCGTTCCAGGCTATCCTCATTTCCGCAACGTGTCCAATGAACTAGAGAATCCGTTTTGTACGTCTATACGTCGTGCATGTCTATTGGCCAGAGTCAAGTCATCCAAGTGTAGTTCTTGACGAATGGACTCGTAGGTACGTCTAGCTGTCCATGGAATTCGGAGCATACGCCTCCAACACCACATTTCGAAAGCGTCAAATTGTCTGCTTTCTGCTGCTTTTATGGTCCATGGTTCAGCAGCATATAGAAAAATGGAGTGGATCAAGCCACCTACATACACCCTATATAACATACACGCCTCCTTTTAATTATTTTACTTGTATTTATTTATTTTAGGAGACTCTCGATCAGACCAGAATCCTTCTTTACTAAGTATGCATACTTTATTTGTTATGGAACATAACAGAATTGCTAGAGCTTTAGCAATTATTAATCCACATTGGAATAATGATAAACTTTTTCACGAAAGCAGAAGAATATTGATAGCTCAGTATCAATATATTTCGTACTACGAATGGCTCCCCCTTCTTATAAGTAATATTTTTATTCTGTTTTCTATTTATTTTTTTATGTTTACTTACTCGCAGAAAATTATGCTAAAGGAAAGAATCGGAAACTGTACAAACAATCTAATTCCGATAATTTTTATTTGGCTCTCTGTGAATTACATAAAAAGTTTTTGTGCATCATCATTAGATTTATCAAAAGTTTAAAAATGATACATTATCATGATGCAGTTTTTACCATTTTTATTTTTAGATCGCGAGGAATTGCTGGCCTTACAAATTATTAGTAAAAGTCTAGTACATGTAAATGATTACGTTGCAAGTATAAATCCAGGGCCTACAAATGAGTACGCTCATGCCGCCTTTGTGTATCTTCACTCCAACATTCCAGAATATTATGAGTATGTTTTATAACAAATATACGCAATTCATATGTAGATGCTTATAATGTTAATATATAAACCTTTACAAATTCACAATTGGTTTACTATTTTTTTATATTTTTTTTAAAAACAACCTGATTATTTAAAAATTAGTAAAACAAAGTAACTGGTGATTTTTATTATTTTTAAGAGAAATATTTGTGTTTTTATTATTTACAATAATACTCCAATTTCATACTTTTTCTATGAGCCTAAGCGGTTCATTAATAAAAGTAGGCAGGGTTTTTTTTAAACCAAAAATATCTCGCAACCCTAAAAAAAATATATTCAAATATCATTTAAATGTTCATTACTATACCATATTTGATCATTTTAACGATTAATATACTTATAAATATAGATTGTAATTACGTAAGCACAAACATTGTTTCGTCTAGCTGATTTTGAAAAATTAAAAAAATATATCCATATCCGTGAAAAAAGGCGCCGGAACGCCGTTCCACCGCGTTGCATGAAAAAAACCCTGAAAATAGGTATCAAATTGTGGTATAGTGGGTTCGAATCCAGAAACTCTGACTTGGACTCTTGACAGTCCGCGACACTCACAGACCACAACCCGACAATATTAAATTACGCACTTTTATGAAAAGCAATTAGGTACTTTTAAGTTTAAAACTGTACAAAACATTGTCTGCAAAGATCTCTGTTTTGATTTCCGTTTGATTTCTCAGCAAGTTTTTTTTATAAAAATTTTGAATAAAATTATCTTAACATGATGAATGACTTTTTTTAGATTTCGTGACCAGAATCTGAATGTCGTAGATCGATTCGAGTGGAGCGGAACAATATTTTGTCAAGACCATCTCCTGAAGAAAGGAAAGCTGCAACAGCTGTTTCAGGGGATGATTACGCAACCGATGGCTGAAGCCGACACTCAATATTCTTCAGCCGTGAGTGAAAAAATCATTATTTAGTTATATAGGAGCAAGAGGACTGAAGAACTCTTTCAGCTTTACATATATTGTTTTGAAAAAAACTAGTTTTAATTATTATTAATAAGTTATGACCCCCTTTAAATTTCAAATTAGTTATAATTTTTTACCAGCTATACCGGGTCGAAGAGCTACATTCTATACCTGTAAGCTGTCTGGTTAAATAAAAAAGAATGAAAATAGAAAGTACACATTTCTTACATATTTCATTTCAGCTTGTGAATCCAAGAAAATATTTATTAAAAATGTATTAAACGATAATGCAATCCAAATGCTTTCGAAGCGTGAATCATCTTTTTGGTTAGTAGTTATATTCACATGTCGTAGTCATACAGGAGAAAGTAAACAAGTACATTGTTTGACTGTTTGATATCTTACTAGCTTAATATCCCAAAGGATTTTAAACTTGAGTATAATATATTGACTTGGTAAAAAATACTAACTGCATTGATGTTTATTTTCTTGCCAAGCAAAAGTGACTCAAATGTCTCTCCTGAACATTTTACGTTTTGGTAGTTGGTCACTTTCTCCTGTACAACTACGATGTGCTTGAGAATAAAATATGCATTAATTTATGTGTATGATTCAGGTAAGGCACTATTTTGATCACAAAAAAGGAGAAATATTTGGAAATGACCTAAAGGCTATTGATATCCAGCGAACTCGAGATGTTGGACTCAGCACTTACCACCGATACCGGCAACTGTGCGGCGCTGGTGAAAGCAAGTCCTTCGCTGATTTCGGGGATGTCATCACTCCACAGGTTAGAGATGAACTTCACATAATCCACTTCATATAAAAAGTATCGCTTTCTGCATTTGATTCAAACGATGAAAGAATAAGATTAATAATTACATTAAGATGATTTCGTGTATTTGGGTAGTATGTTTTCTAGGGATGGAAAGATTGATAAAGACTTAGAAAGGAGAGTGAATGCTGGGAACAAAGTTAATGGTGCACTGAAATCAGTTATAGCAAATAAAAACCTATCAGCGGAAGCTAAACTGGCAGTGCACAACGGAGTCCTGGTTCCAACTCTAATGTATGGAAGTGAAACATGGAGTTGGCAAAAGAATGATGAAAGTAGACTGAATGCAGTCGAAATGCGATCTCTCAGAAGAATGTGCGACAAATCGATGTATGATAGATGTACGAATAGTGAAATAAGGAAGGAATGCAAAGCTGAGATAAGCATTATGGATAAAATTAAGAAAGGTGTGTTGAGATGGTTTGGACATGTAGAACGAATGAGTGAGGAAAGAACAGTAAAACAAATTTATGAGGCGAATGTTAGCGGGAAAAGAAGCAGAGGAAGACCGAGAAAAACATGGCACGATCAGGTATGCCAAATACTTGAAAGTGGTCAGGTTAGGAGTCGTAACAATCGGCGGGTATGTATGAGGAGATGCATGAACGTGGAAGAGGCGAAGAATGTTTGCAAGGACAGAGTGGTGTGGCGCTCTATTCTCTCTGCCTACCCCTGCGGGGAAGCGGCGTGATGGTTAGTTAGTTAGTTAGTTAGTTTTTCTCCCCAATATATGAGATTACAAATACAATGCTTCAAATATAGTTTAAAATGACTCACAGCAACGCCAAACCGATTTTCAACAGAGAAATTCATTATTTTAATACACGAAGACATAATAAAATACATGTAGAACCAATAAACACGATTAATTAATATAAGAAATTTTAAAATCAAACACCGATTTTTGGAGTGTTCTAAATTGTATTTTATTGTTAATTAACACATAAAAATACACATGAAAATAAAATTTGTGTATATTGTTTCGCCTTGTTATGGCATTTTCAAACTAATGTGAATATTAAACGGACTAATGGTCCTTATATAACTTTACAATTCTAGGTACTTATGTTACAGTTGTACATATGTTAATTTACGGGAGAAAACAATACTTAATGGGGGATGAAGTACGTATACTTACATTAATTTTCGGGGAAAGGAAGAATCTATTGACATGGTATTGTGAGACATAGGACTGAGCACATACCTCTCTTGGTCAAAAGAACTTTGATTAGTATGCAAAAAAGTTGTAGAATCTGCTAATAAAATAAAATCGTAATAAATAAAATCAAAATAAAATATAAAAGTCTTCTTCTTCTTCTTCCTCTTCTTTTTGTAGATCCTAAGGATTTGTTTATGCCTCCGCCTGTCGCTCTTGGGATGTTGACTCCCAGCTATCTCTCCACCTTTTTGGAGTTCTGCCTGGGGTCTGCGTCCTTCAGGGTTTCTTTGAAGGGCGATACGTGGAAGTCTGTCTTCTGACATTCTGTTTATACGCTCATTCCAGTATCGCCTTCGTTGTCGTCCCCACCTTACGATATCTTCCGTCTTACACATGCTCCGGATATCGGTGTTTCTTATAAAATTACAAAAGTGACATACTTAAAATATTACTGAATTAAGAATTTAGCCAAATTGAAGAATCTCTACTCGTCGATGGATGCAGTGGAACTGATAGCAGCGGCCTCTGTGGAGATCCACGCGCAGGGTTCCAGTGTCGGACCGACGTTCCAGTGCATTCTCACCGACCACTTCCTCAGACTGCGCAGAGGGGACTATGTATGGTTCGAGCACACGCAAGCAGGATTCACTTTGGGTGAGCATCTCGCGAATAAAAAAAAAACATTTTTTTTCAATGATTAAAGAAAACACTTCGTTTTTTACCACTTGAGTTTTATTATAGACTACATGTTTCAGAAGTTAAACTTCCATCATTCAGGTCTGTATAATAACTAAAATATAAAATATAAAATTGTTCTATAAATAAGGAGAGGGGAAAGTAAGGGGAAGGTGTTAGTCAAGGGACGGAGTTTGAAAACAAAGGAAAAATGGAAAGCAATGGTGAAGAATTTTGAAACAATATATTATTTAATAAATTATTAATTGAATTCAGGTTTTCATGTATATATATATATATATATATATATATATATATATATATATATATATATATATATATATATATATATATATATATATATATATATACATATATATAAAAATGTGTGTATGTGTGTGTGTGTGTGTGTGTGTGTTAAATTATTTATATGCGTAAATCATGTCTGTTCTCTCTTAGAATGGGTAAACCTATTTTGAGACAAAAATAGAAGTTTATAACGACGTTAACGTTTTAAGTTATTAATTAAAGTTTTCTTCGTAGTAATAATATCATGAAAATTACAAAGTCATTATAATAAGAGTTCAAAAGTCAAGTTGATGTTATCTTTACTATGTAGTTGAAACGTTAACTGCCGTATATAATCGTTCATTTAATACGATAATTAATTAACATACAGAGTTATTTTTAATTTCATTTGCATTTTATTTCAGCACAACTAAATTCCATCAGAACTTCTAAGATATCGAGAATTGTGTGTAACAGTGCCCCAGGAATTAACAAAATACAGCTTAATGGATTTGTACCTCCTAGTAATAGGTGAGATACACCTATTATCATGAACATATAAAAACATGTGTTTTATATATTTTTTTTCATTAATTTCTTTCTAACCTGACCCAATATTTTACCTACAGCTAGATGTATCTGTCCGCCTCCGTAGTGTGATGGTTAGCGTGTTATGCTACCGTGCTGGAGGTCCCGGGTTCGATTCCCAGGGGGGGGGGAAATAAATATGTGTGATTTTACAATCTAATCACACCCTTAATTTACACCCTGGACTGGTCCCTGAATCGCAGGAGTGATAACACTGCGTTAATACGATGCAGAACCCTATGCACCATTCAGTGCGGATTAGGGTTAGAAAAAGAAGTAAGATATAACCGGCCACGCGTTGCTCTGACTTAGTCTGGTTAAACGGAAAAGATAGAAAGCACACACACATATTTCTAATGTTGTCAATTTTACACAATACTTGGGAGCAATGAAAATATAAAAAAAATCTATGAACCAACAATGCAATCTTGTTCATTGAAAATACTTGTATGTAATGCGTATGTTTCTGTTACGCTCAATAGATGACGCTGCCATTGAAGTAGAAAACCTGTTTAAAAAATTCATTTTTACCGTCACAAAAAATATGCGTAAATTTGAATGCAACGTTGTGTAATTTTTTAAAAAAAATCAATGAATGAGATTTTAAAAAATTAAGAAGCAAACATTTACATTTAATTTTTTTTTTAAATACATTAATTTTCATTCCAGAAATCCAACAGTCGACTGTTCAAAATTTCAAAATATCGACCTGTCCCTATGGAAGGAAGATAATTAATAAAAACAGTTTTATTATATAAACTACATGTCACAGGAAACAAAATGTCTAGCTGTACCTATAGCATTTATATATTACACACTTTGTGTAAATAACTGGGTGTTAGTTTTCATTGTAGTTAGTATTGTATAGAAGCATTATGTTGAAGCTGTTAAAATATATTACTATTAAATAAATAAATGATTGACTCAATAAAAGCACGTACAATAAATATTTTGGGATTAAAATCTGTTATGATCTCTTATTTTAGTTCAGATTCTAACAATTTGTGCACTTACAAAAGAAAATAATACTATGATTTAATGATTTTTTAAATATATTTTTCCCTTACAATCCATTTTACTGATACGTTCAGACAGGCGCCGTTGCGTAGTTAGGAAGACGCTCGACGCAAAACTGGCATCGCGGGTTCGATTCTAGCCAATTTAAAAATTAATTCAAGAAGTATGTATTTATTTTCAATTGGTCTGGGTGTTTGTGATACATTTTTCACATTTTTCTTCCCTATCCTACCTGCAGACAAGCCTCTAAAAGTAGTATTAATAAAAACCCTTATCTGCACCCCAATGATGCATAGGGCACTGCGTCATATAAACGCAGTGTTATCTTGATCGTTTACACACGAAGGAAAGGTGATCAGCCCTCCGCTTCAGGTACCCAGTCCAGGGTAATAATATTGAATAAATATTACAGTGAAAAAATCACTTATATTTATTTTACCCCCCTTGGGAATCGAACCCGGAACCTCCAGAACGGTAGCCGAGCGAGCTGACCATTACACTACGGAGGCGGACAAAAGTAGTATTACATATATATTTTCTTTGCCACAATTCTCTTATCCAGCTGAAATGGCCCGGTAGTGACCGATATCAGTAGCTCCCGATTGTGCCGTTTTTCATATGAACGAGTAATCGTACGGACTTGTCAATAAGCGGCCATTTTTTAAAATTAATTGTCTAAAAATATCCAATACTAAAGTCCACTGCTCTAACAAACTTCAACACTACCAACAACATACTTATTTTGAAGCCGGGAAAATAAAATTCAAATAAAATACTAGAATTCTTTATTGAAAATTGTGTAAACAATTATTTTTATTTTTTCGTACATTCAGGATTTACCGCTTTCAAAGATTCAGAATAAGCTTTAGAAGAATTGAGAGCTTTATATGTAATTCTCAAAGAATGATACTTCTGGTTTTTTTTTTAGGAATGTAATACTATTCTCTCAGTATATTTAAACCTGTAGAAAAAGCGATGTTCGAAATACAGCAGTGTTAATAATTAACTAAAATGATTTATTACGTAAATAAGTGTGTCATATCGTATCACGTTAATGGGAAATTATAATGAGGTGGCTCATCGGATTATTTAAAGCACATTCTATAGGCCATTGTCACCAAGTGAAGGACGCGTACTTAGAAATCAGCAATGCGTGTACCTATGGTACATAAGTAGGTGCAGATAAACTTTTTTTATAATGTAAAATCAAGAACGATTTTTATAACATTTTCATGTAGTGTAGATAACTTAACTTCAGGTAAAAAAGTCCTGACAATACGCAGCGATGAGCGGATTCGAAATGCTTGTTAAAAATAAGCTTTTTGAAGTAAAGCTTAATTTATCTATCCACTGTAATCGACCATTGATTTATCCACTTTCCAAAAATTTATATATTTAATCAAGCCAAGTCTACTATAACAATGCCAGACCTTCCTCTAGAAGAACAGAAGGTCTGTTGATGACAGTCAACAGTCCGGCTTCTCCTGAGGAGTTTAACGTGGTTTCCTCCCAGCAATGAGCAAATGCTGAGAAGTTCCTGATTGGCCCACACTAGATTATTCCTCCTGCTCCCAACACAGATTTAAATAAAATATCATTTTTAGTTAAAATAAACAAAAATCCACTTAGTGATCTATAAACCTTACATAATAAGCAAGGTAAACAATAAATGCAATTCCCATTTTAAAAAAAATTCCTTTTACTTCTTACTTAATTTGCCTCGTAGAACTGTTTTACCGTTGATTTCTCATTCTTTCATTCCAAGTGTATTCTAATTTATTATATTCAGATACTGAGAATCAAACAAAAAAATCAATAAATTTATTACAAACGATTAATTACGTTTATCGTGTTTATATTACATGTTTTAAAGTACCTACGCACGAGAAAATGAGAAAAAAATACATATCGCTTATTTGGTGTAAAAACGAATGAATTGAGAAACAACTTTTCATTAGTTATTACTAAGGAATGATTGTTTACAGTGTGCATTTTTATCTGTAAAATAGACATACAGTTACATTTATACATTAATACCATAAATGGGAAAAAGGTGTTATGTTGTTGTTGCAGAACATAAGCAATATTTGGAACTTTAAAAAAATATATAATTTTGTCATGTTTTTTTTTTACATATATTTTATATATGTTCAACGACCATTTGGAAATATTTAATTTAATTATTGAACTCTGAGATAATGAACTAACCTGGGACGATATATGTGTAATAATATGTTCGTAGTTACCTACATAAATAAAATTACATAAATCTAATAAATCAATAAATAATATAAATCAACTAGAAAGCTTTATTATGAAGAATAGTTATATATATAATGAATGCAAAACAAAACAACAACAAAAATACCACATTTATATAAAAGATGTTCTTTTTATTTGATCTCGTCTGCTTTTCTCTTACACACATTTCCGACCACATCCGATCATATCGTCGTCTGAATGCAGAACTGTCCTCTTATGAAGTCGCATTTTCAAGTCAGTGTCGTTTTTTTTAATGTATTATATTGTCCTATTTACGTATCTGTCTACCGTGCTAGAGGTCCCGGATTCGATTCCAAGGGGGTCTTCTTACATAAATTGATTTGTTACATTTATATTTATTTAATATCACCCTGGACTAATACCCTAATCACAGGAGTGATCACTTTGCCTTAGTGTAATTAACAAAATAACACTGTGTCGATGCGATGTATGAACCATTGGATGTGTATAAGATAATTTTATAAGAAATAGTGATTTTGCTGTGCAGAAAGTTCTTACTAAATAAATTGTTATTCAAGCATTATGAATCTAAATCTTAAAAAGAAAATACTACTACGTGATTAAAATAATTTGCTTTCTAAATTTTTATTTCCTTCCCTGTAAAATTTCCTCACGTGCAGTTAGGATAGTTAAAATGGTTAAAATCTGCAAAAACCTTTTTTGATTTATTTTTTTATATTTTATTAAACACCTACTTCACCTATTTAATTTTCTTCTCTCTTCTTCATCTTATTCCTCATACTTAAGGGTTGTGACTCTTGTGGAAGCAATATCCCTTGACTGCGCTGCACGTAGCGCTCCAACCACCGAGGTGGTTGGAGCGCTACGTCGGTCCATCGTGTGGGGATCTTCCTCTCCCTTTCTTCCCCTCCAGGCTTCCGATCACAGCCAGTCGTTCCAGGCTATCCTCATTGCCACGCGCAACGTGTCCAAAGAACTGGAGAATCCGTCGTGTACAGACATTGGCCAGAGTCAAGCCATCCAAGTATAACTCCTGACGAATGGACTCGTTAGAGCGTCTAGCTGTCCATGGAATTCGGAGAATGCGCCTCTAACACTACATTTCGAAAGCGTCAATGCTCTTCCTCTCTGCTGCTTTTATGGTTAATTTTCTAGATTAATGGAAATACGTTGTGCTTGAATATATAAATTTTACGCCACTGACAAAATCTCGAATTAAGTATATCGAGGTACCTACGTCATCTCTGCTATAGAATCTCTCGAAAAAATGTTTGCTATTTGCCCGCATAAAATAATAATTCATAACACAAATTCAGCCTTATCTTACAATTCTGTTTTATATAATATAAGAGCACCGTAAAACCTGTCAATTAAGTGAACAGTGTGTCAGTACGATAGTCAATCAAAATGGATTTTAAATTAGTCATTTTGTGTTTTGCGATAGTTCACGGTGCCTGTGGTGAGATATTAAAATGCATATTAATACAGTATAGTATATTTTTTGCCAGTGAAAAATACAATAAACGGGCTTTTATACATCATTTTAATAAAGAATTATTCTTAAATTTCAGTGATTAATTTATCCGTCGTATGATCGCGAGATAAAAACTGATGAATTTTCGAAAAATATCTCATTATATATTTTTAAAAATTTGGTTTCAATCCAATGAACAGTCGTTATACCCAATATGGAAATCTTCAGCAAAATAAATCATTAAAATCTGATCAAAATGGTTTCAATAGCTTTTAATAATTAATTATCTGTCCGCTTCCGTAGTGTAATGGTCAGCATGCTCGCCTACCGTTCTGGAGGTCCCGGGTTTGATTCCCAGGGGGGTTTAATAAATATAAGTGATTTTTTCACTCTAATATTTATTAAATATTACACTGGACTGGTACCTGAAGTGGAGGGCTGATCACCTTTCCTTCATGTGTTCGATCGAGATAACACTGCGTTTATATGAAGCAGTGCCCTATGCACCATTGGGGTGTGGTAAGGGATTTATTATTAATAATTAATTATTATTAAAAATGTCAAGTTAAATAATTTTATTTATTAAAAATTAATCCAATAAATTTATTTAAATTATTTACATATTATGTAGTTAATTTAAAAAAAAAATATTGGATTAATTTAAGGTAATGTTCAAATAAATTAAAATTAATTTAAAGTAATGTTCATTTGGTTTTAAAGAATATTAGGTTCCGATTAATCACATATTGGGGCTTAACGTTTTTTCCTTAATAAAATAACTCGAATGAATTTACACAACGGAGCGATGTTAAAACATTGTAAAATATGTATTATTAATCAATTTTTAGTATTTTTTATATAAATGTTTATTTATAAACGTTTTTTAATTCGTGGATTTAAAAAAAAAGATTCATAGTAAAATGTATTCAAATATTTCACCACTATTTAATTACGCCTCTCGTGATTAAACATTTATTAGGGTCAAAAGACAAAGGCTTTGCAATTTTTTTGCAGGAAAAATGTTCTAATAAATGAAATAAAAGGCATTTTTCTTTATTTTGACGTTGAATTTCTAGTACTCCATTTTAATTTATGTATTCAATATTAGATCAAACACTGATTTTTTTGAGTTTAATTAAGCTGTATATTATTGTCAAAAAACACATAAAAATCCATTTTGTGACAATTGTTTCGCCTAGTTGCAACATTGATTTTTATGTGTTTTTTAAACAATTAAATACAACTTAGTAGATTCAAAAAAATTGTATTCGATTTAAAATTTAATGTATTTTTCTTTATTTAAGAGTAATTAGTATTTAAAAAATACGCACTCTTAATCGAGTTACATACTAAATATTTAATAAAAATATAAGACATGCATATAGTAACATATTTGAAGATATATATTCTAATGGAGAGTAATTTCAAGGGGTGCCTGCGAAAGGTCCACAGCAGAAACCAGGGAAGGTAGTAGGAGGGCACGAGGCTGAGCCGCACTCACACCCCTACCAAGTGTCCCTCCAGAAGAGGATCCTCTGGATGCACAGGCACAACTGCGGAGGGTCTATCTTGAACGAATATTGGGTAACAATTTTATATCTTTTATATATTTTTTAAATATTTGTGGAGGTCCTCACCAAAACGCTATATTTCCATTATAAATGATTTTAAGTAATCAGGAAGTAATCTAGCTTGTGTAATTCCATATTGGTTTAACAAGGAGATTGGTCACGTTTTGTTGCAACTTTCATTAAAATTTCGATAGAATACAATAAACAGTACAGATTTGCATTTAAAGGATTTTTTGTGCACTGTTGGAAATATAAATTTTTGGTGAGGACCTCCACATTTGTTAATTGCCCTAGAAAAAAATATAGCATATTTAGTTTATGTCTCGTGAAAATGAAATTGGATGTGTATAGTTCAAAATAAATAAATAAATTTGATTCCTAAAAAAAACAAAACAAAAGATACAATACTACGATAGACACAATGGATTCAACATCTTATATCGATCAAGATTCCGTCACAAGCTCATTTATTCCTCTCATTCTTCTTGTCACATTTTCCAAATAAGACACCACCAAATCCGATAAATCCTTACTTCCTTGCCTCATCAATTTTTGTCACATTATTGTAATTATGTGTACGAGGAAATCAAAATAAATAAATATGCCAGGCCGAAAGCTTTTTATCCGCCTCCGAGGTGTAATGATTAGCGTGTTAAGCTACCATGCTGGAGGTCCCGGGCTCGATTCCCAGGGGGGGTGAAAATAAATATTTGTGATTTTAGACTGTAATATTTATTTAATATTACCTTGGACTGATCCCTGAAGCGCTGGAGTAATCACCTTGCCTTCATGTAAATAACGATCAAGATAACACTGTGTCAATACAATGCAGTGCCCTATGCACCATTGGGTGCAGATAAGGGTTAGAAGAAGAAGACCGAAACCTTTAGGCACAGTCTCTTTTTTTAAATCATTTGGGGGAGTAAGGGTTATTATTAGAACTATATAAAAGGTTGAGGAAGGAAAGTTTTAAAAATTAATGCATTTTTTGTATCGCAAAATAATTTGAATGATTAATTGAATACCGATATAATATTTAAAATAATATATATTTTTTTATGTATGCATGTTTGGTTCCGAAGAGAAAAAAATAAGTTAATATACAGTACCCGGAAATATAGCGGGAGGTTTCAGAGTGCGTAGGAATAAGATTTATAAGTTGCCCAAATAGAAAATAGACTCCATTATATATCTTCCATAAAAAAATATATTGGAAAGGGCTTTTAGCTCGATGCTCCCATAATCCCCATATAAAATAATGTCACTGTGGATGGTTGATAAGCCGGAACGTTAGCCACCGACAATGTAACCCCAATAGCGTAGGTTTTTTATAAATCGAATTTCGATACCTCAGCAAAACCCTTTGCGATTATAAATAAACCGCACAATGAAAGCTTTCGATGACAATAAGAATCAGATTATAGTCCTTAAGTAGTGAGTGAAAAAAAATATAAGTGATTTTCTCACTCTAATATTTATTCAATATTATCCTGGTTTGGAAGCGGAAGGCTGATCACCTTTCCTTCATGTGTTAACGATCAAGATAACACTGAGTTTATAGGATGCAGTGCCCTATGCACCATCGGGTGTGGATAAGGGTTTAAAGAAGAAGTATTTTTTTAAAGGAATTACTCACGGAGCCTCTACTTTTACAGGCTTATCTGTATGTAGGATAGTAAGGATAGGGAAGGTAAATGTGAAAAACACATATTATTTTTTGACATCTCATCAAAGATGAAGAAGAATATGGAAGTCTGGGCATTTACGGGGCTGACGACCGTCATGGGCTGGTTTAAGTGATCACTTTACACACGTGTAACATTTACCAATTCTACCCATTATTGACAACCACACTACTCAAATTCTCAAATTCTTGGAAGTTCTATATATATTAACCAATTTAGAAACCTTGGTCTTGAATCACTAGAACTTCACTAGAGACATCTATTGGTGAGATGAATTGAAAATAATTGAAAATAAATCTTTATTTATTGAAAATAAATCTTTCTTGAATTTACTTTGTAATTTCAAGTTCGTGAACGTTAAAACAGGAGTCCATGGCTCGGTTTCAAATAACATTACTTTATTTCTATTTTCATAACTTTTTTTCTATTTTCTAAAACGGCTTTTCTGAAAATAATACTTCACGCAGATTTTGAAAATTATTTATAATACGAGTAAGTAACTTGATAAGGTGAATAGGTACCATTTTTTTATTAATGACAAAATACAATTACTTAATTATTATTACGATTGTCACAGGTACTGACAGCAGCTCATTGTGTGGGAGAAACATTTTACAGTTTTCTTACCCCGCTGGACGTATACGCTGGAATTCACAGCCTCAAAGGACGAGAAAAATCAACCCAGGTATCTAGGGTGGTAGAAAGAGTCATACACCCTAAATATGAAGGGTAAATATTATTTATTTTTATTAATTTTAAACTTCACAACTTTTAAATATACCACATTCTTGTTAATACAGATATATATATATATATATATATATATATATATATATATATATATATATATATATATATATATATATATATATATATATATATATATATATATATATATATATATATATATATATATATATATATATATATATATATATATATATATATATATATATATATATATATATATATATATATATATATATATATATATATATATATATATATATATGTAATAATAAAAAATAATAAAAAAAGCTTCATATAAACGCAGTGTTATCTTCATCGTTTACACATGAAGGAAAGGTGATCAGCCATCCGCTTCAGGTACCAGTCCAGGGTAATATTGAATAAATATTACTGTGAATAAATCACTTATATTTATTTGACCCCCCCTGGGAATTGAACCCGGGACCTCCAGAACGGTAGCCGAGCGTGCTGACCATTACACTACGGAGGCGGACAAAAATAATATATATATATATATATATATATATATATATATATATATATATATATATATATATATATATATATATATATATATATATATATATATATATAAACGTCTGTCAGTTTTCGAAACTAGTCGTGTGTAATGATATAAAACTCATTAAGTGGTATCAAACAAGTGTTTTTTTTTAATAATCAATATGTCATTCCACAAAATTAATGCCGAATTTATAAATAATATATTCTTACAACATTTTGAGTGTGTCCAAATACTTGTTCACAAAATCTGGATTATCTCCAATTACAGGAGTTATTTTCATATTATTTTTTGACATCTCATCAAAGATGAAGAAGAATATGGAAGTCTGGGCATTTACGGGGCTTACGACCGTCAAGAAGAATATGGAAGTCTGGGCATTTACGGGGCTTACGACCGTCATAGGCTGGTTTGAGTGATCACTTTACACACGTGTAACATTCACCAATTCTACCCATTATTGACAACCACACTACTCAAATTCTTGGAAGTTCTATATATATGAACCAATTTAGAAACCTTGTTCATGAATCACTAAAACTTCACTAGAGACATCTATTGGTGAGATGTAAAGAAGCTTTTTATTAAGCAGAAACTCTTATATTAGTATGTGAGATCCCAGACTTCCATATTCTTCTTCATCTTTGATGAGATGTCAAAAAATAATATAATATATTCTTGTTAACTATTTTATTATTGACGTTTTCAGTGATGTGAATCCGTACGACATCGCTCTGCTCAGGGTCAGGACGGCTTTGATCTTCAATGACAAAGTGCAGCCGATAAGTCTGCCCGAGGCCGGAAGTACTCCCCTCGGGGACTCCACTCTCACCGGATGGGGACTGCGGAAGTCTTCCCCTGGCAGCAGGCTACCGGAGTACCTGCAAGAAGTCGACCTTCCCGTGCTGACCTTCAAGGGTACGTCTGTAATATGTACCCTAATTCTGACTGGAAATTTTAATAGTTTCATTTTCATTTTCCGAATTTCTAACTTGCCAAACATATTTTTTTCCCCACTTTATTTTATTCTAAAAATTATTTATTTTGTGGTGTTCATATTTACCGGTTTGAATACATGCGTATTAAATAAATAAGAATACTTTAATTTGCTGACTAATTACACGTAGGCTTTTTTTTTATAAAATCAAATTAAACATAAAGGATTTTGAAGTTATTTTGCATAGTTATGAGCAGGGATCTTTTTTTCATGTTATGCGTTGGAACGGCGTTCCGGCTCCGTTTTTCACGGGTAATACATGTATTTTTGTTATATTTTGAAAATCAATTAGACGAAACGATATTTGCGCTTACGTTATTGCAATATATGTTTTTATAATTCGTCAAAATGATAAAATGTGGAAAAGTAATGAATATTTAAATAATATTTGAATATATATTTTTAAGTATAAAGCTTGAAGTGAGTTCCGGGACCATTTTTGTTTAAAAAAAAGGCCTGGTTGTGAGTAATATTTATAAAATTATTATCCTGAGCTGATGAATTCGAAGTTCTGCGGAATAATCATACGACAATACACAAATAATGCGCAAACGTCATATTGCTCATATATCGCTCACTCCTTTCAAGAACGTCATAAATCAAAAATCGACAATTTTCAGTTGTGCATATTTTCGGGATGCCCAGATAATGTACTATATCCCAGCAAAAGCGGCATATTTTTAACTTAATATTTACCCGCTACAGGGCAGAAAGTGTTGTTTTTGTATTTTGAAGAAAAGGTTTAATATTTTTTTATTTTACTTAATATTTTCCAAATGGAGAAAAAACCTTCAGGTTTTACCTAAAAAGATCTGTTACACAGTAAAAAGTTCAATAAGTGGCTTGATATTTATTTTTAATACTTTGTATTATATTTTTAAACTTTTTAACACGTTCTCCTGAGAAATCAAGTTTTTTGATTTATGACGTTCTTGAAAGGAGTGGGCGAAATGATAATCGAAAATGATTAGCTAGAGTAAACTTACGTAAAAATATCTCTATTTGAAGTTTTTATTATTTTCGTCTTTGGTCATCCCATTATTCAGAACATGTTACTTTTCTGTTGACTGTTTTTATTAATTTTGATACAAACCGAAAACTAATAAAACATTGTTATAAAATCACTTCATTTTAATTTACGTAATTGTAATGTCGACTGGTTTCGAACCAAACAATTTTCCCATCAAGACAGCTAATTTTAAAGAAAATTATTTTGTTTGATAGAAAATGGTATAATATTTATTTTTGAAATATTAATGATATAAAACTAATATTTAGATTTTATGAAATCCTGAAAAACAGAGAGATAGAGTGCCAAAGTACCACAAAGAGGTCTCAGAGAAAATTAATACCTTAAAAGATACTAAATTTAGTACAAAGCTCTTCCAGGTGCTTATTAAAATTAGTTTACAATATATTTTTTAAGGATTAAAGGCTCCAGCAGCGCCTGCCCAATTTCCAGTTTCTTTCTCGTTATCTCTCAAACAAGGATACATCTGCAGAAACGACACGATCCAATAATGTCTTACCTCTAAACCCATTAGAATTTCAATTACCTCACCAAAAGAACTACCCATATACCCGATTACGATCATTCTGATTGAGGTAGAAGAAAATTGGTTCATTTCCATCAGCTTACCCTTAATTTAAATTTAGCCTGAAGATTGAATAGATCCTTATTAAAATACCTCATCCCACTTTTTAAAATTAGATAAGGTACTCAATATCAGTTGGTGGGGCGAGTTTAATGGTAATTTACTTTTCAATTAAATTTACTTGTCAATAATAAATATTTTATAATTCTATGCAATACATGTGCTGCATATCCCCTATCCTAATGTACATATTAGTGACCCTAAAGGAATCACAATTCAGTATTTCTCTATTCAACTGTATTAGGAGGATGACAGCATTAGTATTCTCAAACGGTAGGTACATATACTCGGTTCGAGAATACAAATGCTGCTATCCTAAATGTATGTATGCATACATATACAGGGCTTTTTTTCAAACACAAAAGATCCCAGAGCTCACTTCATGTCAAGCTTGCTAAAACAAATTATATTTAAATATCATTTAAATAAAAATTAAAGCTATTTTTCCTATCATTTTGACGAATTTCACAAATAAAGATTGTAATTACTTAAGCATTGTTTCGTGTAATTGATTTTGAAACATTAAAAAAATATATCCATGAAAAAAAGTGCCGCAACGCTGTTCCCCCGCATTACATGAAAAAAACGCCTGTATATATATATCGTAGTCTTACAGGAAAAAGTGACCAACTAACAAAACGTAAAATGTTCAGGAAGGCCATTTAAGTCACCTTTACTTGGCAAGAAAATAAACATCAATGCAGTTGGTCATTTTTAACAAGTCAATATATTATACTTTCAAGTTCAAAATCTTTTGGGATTTTTTCAGGGTAATGTTAAGCTAGTAAGTTCTCTAATAGTCAACGATCACGTTTTTGTAAAAAAAATGCACTTTCTCCTGTATGACTACGATATATCATGTAAAAACTTGAATGAATTATTATTAATTCTTTCATGAATTTCGTTAGAACGTTTACGGATTTTGTTTTAACTCAATTACACCATGTGTTTCTTAGCTTGTTTCCTATGGCTCTATATTTGTTCTCATGTCTTTCAGAGTGCAACGATTCCGTCGAGTCATTCCGCGACAGTCCGGACGACAGGAACCCATTGGACGAGGAGTCCAACGTGTGCACCGGCCCCCTGTCGGGCGGCAAGGGGGGCTGCAACGGGGACTCCGGAGGCCCTCTGGTGCAGGAGGGCGAGGGGGGCCTTGTACAGGTTCGGACACTTCTATAATTTACTTGTGTGTCAATAAACATTGTGCTTGAATTACTAGAATTTCACTAATGTCATCTATTGGTGAGATGAAAAAAGTTTTTATTGAGCTGAAACTCTTTCTAAAATAAAACAACTTTGTTTTTAGCTAGGTACTTGTACATTTTTATTTTCCAACCGGTTTCGACAAGAACCTTGTGCATGTTAAACCCTGATGATGACAAGGTTCTTGTAGAAACCGGTTGGAGAAAAAATGAACCAATAAAAAAGTGGTTAAAATAAAAATTGTTTTATTATATAAAGTTTATAAAATGTGCCACAAAGTATCTGCAAAAAACATTCAAGAAAAAAAACTCTTTCATTTGTATGTGTGGTTTGATTCCTGGATCACATACATGGGAAACATTAGAAAATATCCTTTTCATTTTATTATTTTAAATTATAATTTAATCAGTTAATTTATTTACAACATGTTGAGTGTGTCCAAATACATGTTCACAAAATCTATGTTGAGATGTTAAAAATAATGTAAAAAACTTCTCTAATTATTTATAGATTTGGCGTTTAATTTGTAGAACTCCATTTTAATTTATATATCAAATATTAACATCAAACTGATTATTAGAGTCTACCTACTAAAATGCATTTTATTACAAACAACACATAAAAAATATATATTGTGACAATTGTTTCGCCTTGATAGGGCATTGTCATTTCTAGGTACTTAAGTAATAGTTATAACGTGTGCAGTAATAATTATCGAGGAAAATAATAACTGTGTGTAAAAATACCGATCTCAAATCGGTGTTTATAAGCGGACTGATTAAAATTTGATATTTTAAACCAGGACAGTGTATATCATATGAAATTACAAAATATACGTTAAAATATTGTTTGTTTTTTCAGATTGGTATTGTTTCATGGGGTTACAACCCTTGTGGATCTAAAGGAGCACCTACAGTTTACACTAAAGTCTCCTCATTCATCGACTTTATAGAAGAACACATGGATAACGATGACTGGGCCAAAGTTACACGAACCAAAGTATTGAGCCACATGTCCAATTAATGTTAACAAGATATCAACGAAAAGGGATTAAATATAATCATCTATGTTTTGTAAAAATATATTTTAAAATTAACTAAATAAATAATAATATGAAAAAAACTCGGTGATATTTAATATATTTTTGTAATCAATATAATTGTAATATATATATATATATATATATATATATATATATATATATATATATATATATATATATATATATATATATATATATATATATATATATATATATATATATATATATATATATATATATATATATATATATATATATATATATATATATATATATATATATATATATATATATATATATATATATATATATATATATATATATATATATATATATATATATATATATATATATATATATATTATATGAATTGATTATGCAATTAAATACGACATGGCTAAATGATGCGATCTATTATAATTCAGATCTGCCTATTTCACCATTGTTCTTTTGACCAAAAGAAGTGTGTGTTGGATTTGTTTGATGTGTTTATGTGTTTTCCAAAACACAAACACTACAAGATCCATCTAGTAGGTCTCTGTATATTACCACAAAGTTAGGATTTGAGTACCATGAGGATTTGAAATGAATGTGTAATAGATACCATAGATACCAATGCGTGCACTAGAGAGAAGAGAGAAGAGAATTAATTAGGGTCCACAGTAGAGGTACGCAGTACCTAAGGTAAGCTAGGTACTACTTACTAGGGTAGGTAGTAAGGTAAGGTGATACTACTTAGTAGGTAGGGTAGGTACTGGTTGGGTTTTTATATGTCACGCCAGCAAGTTAGGATAGGGAACACTGCTTTCTGCCTACATGGAAGGCACGCCCCTGCATATAAATATATGTCCTGTAAGTCCTGTGGATAATCGATGCCCTCCGCCGCCCGCCGCCACCGCCTCTAACTCCAATTCATTTTGTCGCCGTGAATGGATTGACGTCACGGGGTCGCCGGAGCGGCAGAATTACCAACTGAGACCTAACTGAATTTATCAGTCAACAACAGCCCTCGAGTTGCTACATTCCTCTAGAAAAACTAACAGGGTCGACCATAACGTTTTTTTTTACATAATAATATTATTTTAAAACTAACAAACTAACCATCACTCTGCTTTACCGCGAGGGTTAGCAGAGAGAATCAAACCCCACACCAATCCGTCTTTACAAACAATATGAGCATTTTCAGCATTGTTTTTTTTTTTTTAATTAGTCTTCAATGAAATAATATATGAGATGTCAAAAAATAATATAAAAAAAATATATCATTTAAAGAAGTTACCTTTAGGAAAACGGCTCTTGAATTGAAGCTTTGGAAATCTCGAAAAGTTAATATAATATTCGATACTTTTCAGCAGCCATTTAATGTGTCCATAAAACTAAGGGTTTTGATATTACGCAGATCTAACTAGATGATTTCTAAATTTCATATATGGTATACAAACATTCTTGCGTTAAAATAATTTGTAACACTAATGGACGATTCTGTTTTTACGCAACCCTGAACTAAGGCTTTGCCAATTTATTGTCGACAAATTGCATTGACACAGATTTCGATTACCGTACGCTCCAAACGGCTGTGAACAATAAATTCAATAACGGTGAGAACAAGTTGAAAAAATCTCATTTCGGTCGCTCAGCCAGGCACCCGCTCGGGTTTCCTATCGGATGAATGATGAGTGGATGCTGCGCAGTAGCGTTCTGTGAATGGGCGCCGGGGACCGGGAACCCCCCCAACACGCCACGGCGTGTGGAGGGACAGATAATGGACATTACGGGGTACGTGGGTGCTGCAAATTGTTAATACCTGCCAACACAAGTGTGAAATTACTTCGGAGCTTCGCAGTATAAAAAGCCTCGGAAGAGCTCGGATTGTCACAGTTCTTCGGTAACTCTCCCAAGAGAGTGAACCCAGCACCTGAAGCTTTTCCACTGAAAGAAGCATTTACAGAAATACTTCCGATCATCGCAGTATTTCGGTGACATTTCATCATGTTGTACAGAGATACTCTGTTGGCGGTAGGTGCGCTCTTCCTACTCGTCGTACGTCCATCTCAAAGTTTTATCGAAAACGTGTGCGACGGCATCCAACTAGATGACAAGGTCTGCGAGAGACACGAGAAAGGGAATAAAGGCAACGACGTACTCATTAAGGCCAAGGAAGACGCGGCGAAAAATGACATCGGTTTGAAGGAAACTCGGGTCGTTTTATCCAGATACCATCTCGGGACTGAAAATAGCAGAATTTACAGGGAAAGAAGTTCCGAAGATTCATCCGCGGCACGAGAATCAAATAGGCGACAACGGCTTTCCACTGTGTCCTCTAGGTTCGAGGGCCGAGAGACCAGATATGACCGAGCGCGACGGGAAATCAGCTTAACCACACGTCGGAATAACCGCGAAAACGAGCAATACCCATCGACTCGATCACCAGTAAATCGTAAAGGACAAAATGAAATTCGACTAATTTCCAGACGTTTTGTTGCCGAACGCCGAAACGATAGGCGCGAATCAGTATCGCAGGCACGAGACAATCAAATCAGGATCACGGACCATCAAATGCCGAGCCATATAATGAATTCGGACAACCGCAATCCCGACAGACGAACCACCGATCGCCTCGCTATTCGACGTGACACCAGGGTCGAAAGCCGAAACGAAGAACGCCGGGTAGGTCGAGGCACTTCCGAGAATAGAGCATCGGCAGTATCGACGAACCGACGACTGTTGGAGGGCAATTTACAGGTAGATCGTTCTACAAATCGCCGAGAAACGCGGGAAATTTCACAAACAAACCGACGGAACTTATCACCTCTACAGAACAATAATCGCATCAATATTGATCGTATCGCCAAAAATGAGGAGCGTCGTGTCGACCCCTCGGCACGTAATAGTGTGTCAAACGAGAGACGCGATATCAACGCTAACAAAGCAGTCGAACGTCGATTATCCGAAAGAAAAGAATCTAGACAAAGGGAAGCTGGAAACAGGGAAATTTTCCGGACTAAGCGCGAAGCATCTAACGAGCGTTCTGCGTTAAATCGTCTGTCTGAAAGAAGGACTGAAAGGACAGTAGACGCGAGGATATCATCTGTACGCCGAGAGATGGAAAGATTTTCTAGCGAACGGGTAGACAGAAGGTTGCCAAGTGAGCGGATCCGTTCTTCCCGGAGTGAGAGAGAATCTCGAGTGACGGTTTCTAGGGCCGCAAGAAATGTTCCGAACATGTTGGAAATTCGTGAACGCCGATTGGATATGTCTCGAGTAAAGAATGTTCGCGGGATCCGAAGTGCGGAAATAGGAGACCGACGAATCGAAAGATCATCTGCAAATGATCGTCGCATGTATGAAGACAGCCTACGGAGGAACACTTATCCAGAAGGCGCTTCGAGAAATAACTTAGTAAGAGCAAACCGCGAAAGAAAATTAGACCGTAGCGTAGAACGAGGTACACGACGAGAAGACCGAGAAACCGGAGAACACCGATCCAAACGAGACTTATCCGTAACTCGCCGAGAACGGTCAAATGAAAGAATCACCGATAATTATATTGATACCAGCCGACGTGTATCTTCCGAGCGAAGAACAGAAGAATATCGAAGCACTGTAGATAACGTACAAAGGCAAGCCAGCAGGATTGATAGATTTACTATGGATCATCGTGCATCTCGCAGCAGTAACAGAAATCTTCGTTCTAGATCTCTGGAAGAAACTCGCAATGACCAATCAAATAATCGAAAAACCGAGGAGAGGAGTGTTTCTCCCAAGAACCGAGAAAATATGCGGACACAACCGAACCGGATCCAGCGATTTTCTAATGATCGTCTCATTTCTCGCCAAGAAAGGATGAATGAGCGTTCGCGAAATGTTGAATATGTAGCACGAGCTGATTTAAAAGATGAACGACAAAATGGCGAACAACACATTTCACAAAACCGTGTAGAAGAAAATTCGAGAATGACGCGGTTCTCCAATGAGCGACGCCTTTCTAACACTCGATCCCAATCCGCAGGACGCATGTCTCGTAGATATAACAGGAATGTGCCCTCTCGTTCTGCCGAGCTTGGATCTAGAATCAACCATTCCAGTGAAAGAGTAATTGAGGAGCAAAGTATTTCTGAAAACCGTTTTGAAGGTGATAGACAAAGGCGATTTGCAGAACGCACATCTAGATTGGATTTATCAAGTGAACGAAGAAACAAAGAAAGGCGCATTTCCAGAAATCGACTCGATGACAATACAAGGAGACAATATAACAGAATCGATCAATCGAATTCCCGTCGCATTTCTCAAATCGATAACAGGAACATACGCTCAGTTCTTAATGAACGGGTTTCTAGAACTGACTTATCTAGTGAACGACGAAATGATGAAAGACGCGTTTCAGAAAATCATATTGAAGATTCTAGGAGGCAACTAAGCAGGTCACACATTGAACGTCGCATTCGGGCAGCTGAAAGTTCAAGGGTAGCCAGATCCAACCCTCAACGAATGGCCACCGATCGCCGTACAGATCGTCAAACAAATAACGTTCGCGAAATATCAGAACGTAGAATTGAGACCCAGGACATTCGATTCCAGCGCCTAATCGCGTCTCCGGAGCAATATGAAAAGTCAACCTTCAAATTAAACACGCTGGATGAGATAATCAATCCGACAATGGCTGAATTGGGAATTCAAGTCTTGCAGGCACTTTGCATCTGTACCATATTCCTTCAAATTGCAAGCACATACAAGGATTCCAAGATGAAATCTGGGTAAGTTCTCTTTCAAGATATTTTTTTTTATTATTCTATTAGAAATTAAATGTTGTATTTACATATTTTTATATCCAGTGTTATGGAGTGAATATTATAACTTTTTTCTTAAAAAAAAATATATGCAATTCTTCAGGTTTATCCATTCCCATTCCGTAGAATTTCTTTAGAGCCTTGTATAGTACAGATTTCTTAATTTTCTTTAAACGGCAGCATTTTTACTAGTGAATACTAATACTTGCTTGAATTCTAATATTTATATTTCATTTACCATTATGAATATCAATCCTTTAATTATAACGGATACATATTTATGTGAATCCCCTTCTAAGTTGAAGTAAACAGTCTTATTTTTCCCCGCCTATTATGTATGCAAATATAAAATGATAAAAGTGATTTTTTTTAACAGATTCTTCAGGGCTATCCAAAACTGGGGGCAGATGGTCAAAATCAAGGTGGATTAATATGGTGATCAGCACAAAGCAACCACAAACCTCCCCTACGACAGAGAAATGGCTATGACAATGTTAATGAGCGATATTTATATAAGATGCTAAAATAATTTAATACTATTTATTAAATAGATGTAGGTACCTGAAAAAATATTATATATTATATATTTTATGAAATATTAAAATAAACAAAGTCAAATATAATATATTCAAAATCTCATATAATTAGAATCCTAAACAAGGTTTCTTTAAAAAATAAAAATAATGTAATATTATTTATACAAAAACATTTATAAATTGAATAAATATTTAGAGTACTTCTTTTCCATTCAAGTAGTAAAAATATCTCAGATTATAAACTAAAAAATACTTAGTACATGTTAATAATATTTATTTAAGTGAAGTATTTTCCATACATTTTCATGTAGTCGCCACTCATAGAGTAGTTACCCCTGTAGAATCAAGAATGTTAAAAAGAGTAGACCGTTATAAATATGGGATTCAGCTATCTTTCAAAAGTGTAGAATTTTTATGGAATATAAATACCACTGTTAAATTAACGTTTTAGAGATAAAAAAATTAAATATTTCACTATTGTAATAAAATATGTTATAATGCTTTGAAATTAATAAAGTGTAGCAGCAAAACCGTTTTTAATTTAACCTTTTTTTTAAATAGTTTAATTCTTCTCTACCTCTAGAAATGAAGAATTAAACTATCTTGTCCAATTAAACTATCTTGTCCAATGCATAAACAAAAATGTTTACCTTTGTATTTTTACTATAATAAGCGGTAAACATAAAATAACCATAATTTGATAAAAAATAGAAACACATAAATTTTTGCAGAAGAAAAACAATTTAAAACATACTAAAATAAAAACGTAATTCCCAAAAGGTGACACGACACTATTAGCATTATTTATCAAGCCTAAACATAAAATGTATCGTTTGGCATTAACATACTAAGGATGGGAAAGGTATTTCTACCCGTTCAGTCGATTGATGCTTAAGGATGGGAAGGGTATTTTTATCTTCTGCACCAATTTCAAAGTCAGAAAATAATGAATTATTTGATGTTTTAATATGAATATGCCAATCTCTTTGTTAAGGTCTAAACTATATATACACAATTATGAAATCCCGCCGCCAGCGGTCTGCAGGCGTAAAAAAAACACCTGACCCAAATCAGCTATCCAAACTTAAAATACAGTAAGGGACATTTTTTTTGAAGTACGTTCTTTTTTGCATTTTTGGACTAAGTAGAATCTACTTAGTCTAGAAATGAAAAAAAAACGCACTACTAAAAAAATGTCCCTTACTGTGTTTTGAGTTTGGACAGCCGAAATGTGTTAATATTGTAGATGATTCACAAAAACTTGTGAGTTATTTGACTTAGTTAAAATTATAACATTATGCATTAGGAACAGTAACTGTATTCAAATTTGGTTATGAAAAATAGATAACAAGAATAGGGATGTAACAAGTGTTTTTAAAAAATGGACCATTATGGAAAAAATCGCTTCTAACTATGCAAAAGTTTTTTTTAGGGTGTTCCCAATGGCTAAAAATTTATACCTCAAAATCACATTACTGTTGCTTTTTGTGACAAATGAATCTGATTCAGCAATACGTAATCGCAATTTTTTCAAATTAATTAATATCAGTATCAATTGAGTAAAGTAAGTCAATTAAAGATTTTCAGATATAGATTCGATTATCAAAAAGATCTCTGACATACAAAAATAGATCCATGGTATTACATACTACACTTATCTGAAGCTATTTGAAGTTGGAGTATTTTTAATTGGTTAGTACTTAGGACTTCAAAATTTTAATAAATTTGATACTTCATTTGGCTAAAATTGTAACAATTTTTTTATGTATTGAATTCCAAAAGCCTCTAATATCATAGATTTATATTTTTTTTAATGCAAGCATCATATTGAAGGATTCATTTCCACAAAATATTTACGAATAATATATAGAAGTGTATTGTCCTATGAGATTTAAAGGGTTCTGTTATGTCGAGGTAGCTTTTCCGTAAATTGGCACAGGAAATTCACATAATAAAATGAATGTACATAATTTAAAAAAATAAAAATAAAAACAACATTCTAGTAGTTTCATATATTTATTCCAACTAATAAATGAATACAGAGCAATAACAAATTAAAGGCTTTACAGATATGTTTTATTTGTGTCTTTTAATATAATTTACAACTATAAAATACTTTGATCTTTAAATTCAGTCTTATAAGTAGTTATAAATGATGTTATGCAGATTTTAATTAATATAAAGGAGGTTACTTACTACACCAAGAACCATTTTTTTAAGTGCAGAAGCGGAATAAACACGAAAGCAGATACATATATAAAAAAAAAATGTTTTTTTAGATACATATTTCTCTTCAAATGCACTCCTATCGAATGTTGACTAAAACTACCTTAACTGATTTCAATTTTCAACACTCAACTAAGAACCGGAACACCAAGTCATGGAACTTGCGATAAAAGTTATGTGACTAAACACAAACGTTTTAATAAAACCATGAGATGTTAATTATATAATATGCGTTATTCAAATAGACTAAAAATTAATATTAAAATACCTTACTATGTTTCATACTTTATATGATACAAGGCACACTTAGCACAATTTATTTTTTACAAAAGCTGCAAAAAAGTGTAAAAATTCATATTTTTAAAAATAATTTACATATAATATAACTCTTAACTAAAAATATTCACTGATATAAAGATGTATTAACTAATGTTAAATACATTAGACACCTATAGTTGGTGAATATCCAATTTCATATTGAAATACTTAAAATTATTACTTATCACATACATTTTGCTCACATTTCCAATATCAAATACATATAAGGAAAACTCAATAAAGGAGCGTGTGCTAAAGAAAAATGATACTTTGCAATATATCCTCTAAATGCCTTAAATTTTCTGTGTTTTTCATATTTGCATTAGCTAATGGAAGAGATACGACTGTATAGTCTACTGTTATGGAGTGAATATTATCCGATATTAAATAATTTATGATTTTGAAAAACCAAAAGCGTTTATCAAAACACAAATATCGAATATATTATGCAAGATAAATGGATAATTCCCACAAATTGACATAATGTTCGAATATAAATGTTGAAAAAAACAATATACATAGTTGTTATTTTATTATTAAAAAATACAGTTCCACCAAGAAATGTCAATACAAAACTTAAATCTAATAATGCTAGTAAATAGAGCCCTCCTACATAATTGATAGACAGATTTCATTAATTACTCATATATAATTGTAATACCTAGAAGCTCTTGATAATATTATCACAGTATAACGGAATTTTAATGTAAGCTTAATATTAAGTAAATATGGAATATAGTCAATACTGACTGACTTACTTCAGGAACCATATGAACCCAGCATCATATACAGGCCTCCCTCAAACTTCTATCCTGGGCATTCCAGTCAGCAGTTCTGTGGATGCCCATCACTATACCATCCTAATTGTAGATGGCGATGCAGAACTCTCCAATTGTAGACAGAGCTTATACTTGCCAAAGTAATTATGTAGATATGTACATATCTGCATTCAGTAACATCCGCACTGTCATTGATATTGATAAACCCAGTAGAATATGTATAACTTTAGGTTAACTAGTACAAAAGACTCCAATAACTCGACAATATAAAACTATAATAAATTCATTAATGTGTACCATAAAAGGTATCAAAAATTATTTTAAATAATGATGAAAGTAATGGAGTTATTTGAATCCGTTATTAACTCAATACAACATTGAAAAGAAAATTAGTATGTCCTTAATAATCAAATAAGCCAAATATATACGTATAAAAAAAACAAAAACCAAGTGTCGTCTCTTTAACGCCTGCATCCTAACAGTGTTGCTGTACGGATGTGAGTCGTGGCACCTCACCAAAACTCAAAGCAAGAAACTAGCAAGTTTTGAAAATAGATGCCTGAGGCGAATACTGGGTATAAAGTGGTATGACTTCGTCAGGAATGACGAAGTGAGGAGAAGAACTCAACAGCCCCTCATACTGGAAGTCCTGAAGAGAAGAAGGTGGACATGGTTGGGACATGTCCTTAGAATGCCACCTGAGGGCATCAATCCCTCGTGTCTCTTCTTCCAACCCCGAGGATTCCGGCGCCCCGGAAGGCCGCTGACGACCATTCACCGACTATACTCAGCGGAACTTCGAGACGCCGGACTGACCTGGGAGGAAGCCAAGGAGATGGCGCGTGACAGAGTGACTTGGAGACGACTCGTGTTGGCCATATGCTCCACCTAGGGAGCGAACATGGATAGAAGAAGAAGAAGATACGTATATACGATGTTTGAAAATGATGCGGAATACATTGAAACACGTATCACAATTGATTTTAAGAAATAATGGTATTTACAAAGAAAACTTAAATTAAAAATGGATAGATTAACCACAAAGTGACTGCCGAATCAACTTATTCGGTTATTAAGTTGTTAATTGGGTTATTAAGATCACTCGAAATATGTTTATTTGAACTTTATAATCACTCGATCAACGGAATCACCCATTTCAAGAGGTTTTTTTTATAATCATTAATCAGAGATTTTACTATCGGAGATCAAATAAAAGAAAAACTTTTCTTTAAAATAATTAACACACTTTGTACGGGGAGAGTATTACTACCCTCTTGCCTGACTAGTGTTTATCAGTGGGGCAGGTATTACTTCCGTATACTACCTTTTACGCCGAATGCATTTTAAAGACAGGTAAGGTATTTCTACAGTAAGGTACGGAAAGGTAAGTATTTTATGTCGCGGGTTCGATTCCCGCCAAGTGCAAAATAAATTCAAGAAAGATTTATTTTCAGTTGGTCTGGGTGTTTGTGATGTATTTTTCACATTTACCTTAACTATCCTTACTATCCTACCTGAAGACAAGCTTCTAATAGAGGCTTTGTGGGTTATTCCTTTATTTAAAAAAAAAAAAATACTGAAATGATTTTCGTTTTCCGTAGGCGATAATAATTCTGTTTTTATCTCAATAAAAACAATACTGTGGAGCAATATAATATGGTAAGTGTGAATTTGAATATTTATTCAAAAAAATATCGATACTTTGGAATATACAGTGGAACCTCTCATAATGAGCGTAATTCGCTACAGAATTTTACTCCTTAAGCGAAACCTTTTTTGTTTCAACTGACGCGGAATTCCCGGCCCACAAGTGAATATCTCGAAAAGAGAACTTGCCTTTTCTGTATAGCTCATAATGTGAAATCGTTTAGGGAGCAACTTTATCAGTTTTTTTTGCTTGCTATGCAAATTTTTTTAAAATTATTTTTTGACATCTCATCAAAGATGAAGAAGAATATGGAAGTCTGGGCATTTACGGGGCTGACGACCGTCATAGGCTGGTTTAAGTGATCACTTTACACACGTCAATAATGGGTAGAATTGGTGAATGTTACATGTGTGTAAAGTGATCACTTAAACCAGCCTATGACGGTCGTCAGCCCCGTAAATGCCCAGACTTCCATATTCTTCTTCATCTTTGATGAGATGTCAAAAAATAATATGAAAATGACTCCTGTAATTGGAGATAATCCAGATTTTGTGAACAAGTGTTTGGACACACTCAAAATGTTGCAAATTACTCATAACGAAAGGTGCTCATTTTGAATGGTTCCACTGTACATATAGCGATTTTTGTAAAATTAAGGTTGGGTTTATTTTCCTCTGGTTTTTGTCTGACGCAGCCACCAGTGAGTTTGCCGCGAAGCCCGCACAAACTGTGCTAATAAGGATACTGAGTGGGTAGGTTAAGCCTGTCGGTACAGCGTCCCGAGTCCAGACTAGATGGCTGGAACTGAGAGTCCTTGAGCCTTGCCAAAGAGTCCACGAGGGTTTTCAACCGAAGCTCCCGCCCTTCGTAACGCTTCTCTAGTTCGGCGACCTGCAACGTACAAAGGACATAAAACAAAAGATGTGCAACTTATATTTAATAACTTGTTTAGTCTTATAAATGTATTAGATTTTCAAAACAATCTTTTGAGCACAAATGTCAAAAATTTGTACACAAATACAAGATTCAACATTTCGAGTGTGTCCAAACACTTGTCATATAATTTTGACGACTCTCAAAATTTGAGTAGTATGGTTGTCAATCCCTGTAAATACCCGGACTTCTATATTTTTATTCGTTTATGTTAAGATATGACATTAGACAGGCGCTGTGGAGTAGTTGAGTAGATGCTCGACTGAGAAATTGGCGTCGCGGGTTCGATTCCCGCCTATGGCAAAATGAATTCAAGAAAGATTTATTTTCAATTGGTCTGGGTGTTTGAGATGTATTTTTCAAATTTACCTTCCCTATCCTTACAATCCTTAATACAATTATCATAATACAATACAATTATCCTTATCCCAGACAAGCCTCTTAAAGTAGGGACTTTGCGGGTTATTCCCTTATAAATAAAATTAAAAATTAAAATAATATTGAAAAATATCAAAAATACAATATTTAACCCCCGAGGGACTGTTATCAAGATATCTACAAATCCTATGCATACTTTTGTATGCCACGAAATCCAATTTTACATCAGAAAGACTTAAATATATTTTGTTCGATGCATTTGTACTAAATACCCTGAGTTTTTATTATTAATTTTGTTTTCTAATACCTTAAATTTCAACATGTTATAATCCTTTTCTGATGCTTTACTGTTACATTTTGTCGATCTATCAGTCTGGCATTCCGATGGGAAGTTCAACTTGGAGTTCAACAGTTCAGCCTTGTGTTTGTAGTGATCTCTCTCCATGACGATAACCGATAACTGCTCGTCCATCAGCTTAATTTGATTATGAAGTAATTCTACCGTTGTGTTTAAAGTAGAAATGTCATCTTTTAGTGGCAAAACTTTTACATTTAGGTTCATCAATTCCTTCTCGTGAGCTGTTTGCAAGGCAAAAAGCTGGAAAAAAATATATGTTTAAAAACAAATAAAACCGGTTTAAACTTCTCATCTTCAGCACCGCGTGAGCAGAGCTAGCATCTAAATTGACCCTTTTGTATCCCTTCCAGGTAAACGGTTACTCATTCAAATGGGCAAAAAATCATTTGTCCTCTGCTCCACATACTGTAATAAATACGAGTGAAAAAAAGTGACCTTGCATTTTACATTAATAATACTGATAATAAAATAATGTCAAATGACGTTCGACATAGGACCTACGAGGAAAAAATTTATGTCGAATGAGATTCGACATTGGACCAGTAAGGGTAAACATTTGAATTTAAATAAAAAGTGTATCATTTAATTTTGAGGACCAATTCTAAGCTCTATATAAAAAAATCTTCCAACTACTATCTACACTCAATGGTGTAAATGGAATGAAATTGGATTGACACTGTAGCGGTGTTAGCTTGATTGCCAATTATGTGACAAGAAGGTGATTAGTCCTGCGCTATAGATTCTTGACTATGGGAGTGGAATATATGTATATGATGCAAAGTGAAGGACATTACTGCTACATAGGAATGGAAATGAAAAGGGGAATGGTAGGGACTGTTGGAAAGAAAAGGGAGAACACCAGCAATAACTGGGCACTGGGGGTTGGATACCTATACTCGTACTAGCATGTGTGAGAACACATATGGATGTGTGTTTATGCTAATTATAGCATTAGATAATAGATAATCATTAGATAGAAATTTTAAAAATAATGTAATTATTAGATAGCTAAAGCAACAAAACTCACATCTTCGATTCTCTTTTTCTTCAAACATTCATAATCAGTTTGCAATGTAATTAGATCTTTCTTGACTGAATCGCCAGCTTCATCTTGTTCTACTTTCCTCACTTCATTCCCCTTGTTGCACTTCAGACGAGGATTTAATGCTTCTGTAGATGACCTTGTGGATCTTGCAGTGTTAGCTTTTCCAGTTGTTTTTTTACCCATCACTTTTTCTGAACTTCCCTTAGAACCTGTGGATGCAAAACATACTATTTTAAAATATTGGGGTGACAATTGATTGAAAAGAAATCAGATTAAAAAATCACAGAACTAAAAAAAGACTGGTACTATTCCAGGCCTCAAAGATGTATTCTATCAGCATGATGTAATTTTAAAAATAATTTATGGTACAAAGAAGCGAAATTATACAAACCCTCTTTATCCTTTTGCAATTTTGCCACAAGTTTCTTAGCATCCTCCAACTCTCTGTTAAGCCTTGTAATAGTCTTCTCTTTCTGTGCTATTTCTGTATTTAACCCTCGAACTGTTGCAACTAAATGGCTATGGCTGTCTTCCCTAGACAAAGAGCTGCCAGCCCTATCGTTGGTAGGTAGTGTCTTAGAAGTTTTGGCTGATGAAGGTTTAACAATTTGGGTTTGGATAGCTACCGGAGCGGTGGCCTTTTCCGTCTGGACAGTCACGCTCCTTGTGATTTTAGGTTTACTAAGCTCCTTGAGCTCAGAATTAATATGCTGCAGACTCACAACTTGATTCTCTAAGTCCCCGATGTGAGTTTCATAGTTAATTCTCATGGCATTCACTTTTTCCTGCACTGTGGTTAAGGCGGATTGATATTTGTTTTCTTGCTCTTTTAATTCTTGTTCGAGGAAAGAAATTCTATTTTCGAGCAACGTTTTTGTATTATGTCCTAATGTAGGATGTTTTGAAGCCACTGAAAAAAAGAGTTTTTTCTCACTTGTAAGATATATGTTATTATACCCTAGTGGAAATAATTCTAGACGATGAATAAAAAGGTTCTAGGAAGAATCGGGAAAACTCGCCAATTAGTGACATCAAACTTAGGAAATTTGAGTGCCCAAGACATATGATGAGACATGAGCGGTACCAAGTTCTTCGGGAAATAATGATAGAGAAAGTGGAAGTCAGAGTAGGCCTAGGCAGAAAGAGGAAGTCCTGGCTGCATAACACACAGTATAACAGCCAACATTCATCAATTGGAGAGGCACCAGAAAAAGAAGAGCAGTATTGTTTCCAGGAGAGTGAAATGTCAATCACTTCCAAAGTTATCATTGAAAATAAGTAGATAGGGAGCATTATTGAGAAAACTTGTTGAGATACTTTAGAAACCAATTAAATGTCTAGTACAGATAGACGCCGTTTAGTGTTGGGGATACATTACAATAAGTTCCAGCGCTTAAAAAAACCAGCATTAAAAGAGATCACCTTAAAACATACTGTAATGATATCAAAGGCGCCGTGAGATTATACATGAGTATCAAAGCAACAAAATTGTGCATAATTTTGAAATTACTAATACTGCATGCGATTACAGGGAATTCTCAAACTACCGAGTAAAACTGAAACAGCACTAATGGAGTACAAAGGGTAAAATACAAGAAGGAATCCCACCATGTACTGTATATTTTTAAATAATAACTGTATAAAATACCATGGGTATGTTTAAAAAATGGATATACCTGATGATGATCACAGTGACATAGTATGGTTGGATTAAGTTAAATCAAAATGTGTTACTTGAATACTAATAAAAAAATCAATGCTATCATAGAATCTGTTTATGTGACTTACCTATTAATGCTGACACTGAATCAGGATGTCTCCTAGCAAGGATTCCTTCCATCTCCTTACACTGCCTTTGTAGATCTTGAATTTTGATTTGATCTTTACTGGATTGGAGCAGAAATTGTTTCTTCTCTTCTTTGAAATGAGCTATGTCCTCCTTAAATTTTGATTCATTTAAGACTACGAGACTCTTATCTAACTTAGATGATTCTAATTCTTTCCAAAGCTTTTCAATGACTGCCTCTTTTTCGTTAAGTTGAGTTTCTAGAAATTTGTTATCCCTCGATAGTTCTTCATTAACACTTCTTGTTAATCGACTGGAGTCGGCCAAATTTTCATGTTGCATTTGTATGCTATGTAGTCTTTCATTTTTTTCTTTCAATTCTTCTCGAAGCGCATTAATTAACTTTGAATGTTTAGATTCATCCGGCAATGTGAAAGATTGTTTCTTCTCTTCAATTTTTCCATTTGTTACTTCACTAAGAGATTGTTTGAGTTCATAAATAGATGGATCCTTGTCAGTCTTAATTGATGATTGGGAAGCCATTGCAGATTTTTTTCGTGTATCTAGATCGGCTTCAACTGAATTATCCTAAAAAATGTAAAATTCATATGTTATTTAATTCTGTCATTGAAACAATATTCTCAGAGGCAACACTGGGCGCTTGCAAACAGCTCTAGTTTTGGTGCTCGTTGTCTCCAACTGTCGATGGACTAAAACTGCGACATGAGCACCTCTAAATTATAAAAATGAGAAATGAGATTAAACTCTTAGTTAAAAAAAACCACATGTAATAATAATAATCAATTAAATAGATCTTTATTTTTGGACATCAACAAATAATCTTTAAAAATATACATATTTTCCAATAACTCCGACATATGGAATTACTTCAACACCCAAGGGCTATATGCTGTAGTCTTCACCTTCAAAATTCGTCGCAAACAAAGTTGCTATAAAAGGTTCACAATTATACAAAAAAAAATCTACACTTTTAAGACAATATTTAAAATAAATTAAATCGTTAATCTTCATGTAATCATAACGAAAAATTCTCGGGAATTCGGTACGAATTTAGATAATAATATTAATATTTAGATTGCCGTAATTAAAAAAAACAGTCGGACGAGGAATCACTGCGGATCCACACCTCCGTCCATGGGTAGTCCATATTATAAAGACGCTTTCGAGTGATATCTACAAATCAGTTGAAAAAGAAAACTTTTGGTAATGCATTCTTTCTTATTATTTTTACACAAATTTATTAATGGCACTTGACCAAAGATGTCCCTGTAAGGCTAGAATTATCCTTTTGGTTAAAATCTCAACTAAAATCAGTTATAATTCAAAACTTTACCCAGGCGTAATGTTTTACTGTTTTTTTTTTCAGTTTTCTTGTCAATTTATCACATTTCTGATCTAGACACTCGATAAAATACGTGCGAAATAATTATGTGTATCATATTTATCGGTAAAACAGTCATAGTTATAATATTACGAGACAGTTTATGTTTAAAACTTGATTAATTAAATTTAAACGCCCATGATATATTATATTTAAAAATAAAATAAAAAACAATATGTACTGTAATACTTAAATAACAATATGTACTGTAATTGTGGAGGTCGTCACCAAAAAGTAACATTTCCAATATTGCACAAAAAAATCCTTTCAATGCAAATCTTTTTTGTTTACTGTATTGTATCGAAATAATAATTAAAATTGCGACAAAACGTGATCAATCCTGTGTTATACCAATATGAAATCATTAAATTGCATCAAAACGTAACCATTTTACAAGCTCGAATTCCTGATAACTTAAAATCATTTTCAATGGAAATGTAACGTTTTAGTGAGGACGACCACAATTGCCATTGATATGGGCTGTTAAATAATCATTAATCATAATCGAATAATAATTGTTGTTTATTTTAAAAATTGTAGATTTGACTTGCACCGATATAGTTGTGAGAGAGGTAATTAATGGCGTTTCATGTATCATGTGTGACCCCAGTTTCCACGATTCCGTATTCAGCTCGCGGGCAGCTAACGGAACACGGCTCCGGCCAATACGAGCAATATGTACCTATAGGCACACTATACAACAGGGATGGCGAACCTTTTTGAGCCTGAGTGCCAAAAAAAATTTTTTCGATATAATAATATGTCGCGTGTCACATGCCATGGAAATAAAAATGCATCAAATGTTTGTGTAATTTCAGATTTTTAATATAAACAAAACATCGAAATGGCAAAATAAAATAAATAAATAAAAAATACTTATTCCCAAAAATTCATTATTATTGAGATTTTTGTTGTTGGATGCTAGATGCCAACATTTTTTATCGGGTTCATAGCTGGTAGCTTTTAATAGAATACAAGCAGTAGTACTTTCGTCTGTAAGTCTAAACATTTTATATTTTTTGTGTTATCACTTTTTCTAAGAGAAATATTTGTGTTTTTATTATTTACGCAAATATTTCAATTTCATACTATTTCTGTGAGCCTTAGCGGCTCATTATTAGAAATAGGTATCTGTGTAATTGTGGTAGAGTTCGGTGTTGGAGGTTCGAGCCGAGAAACTCTGACTTAAGAGTCTGCGACACTAACTACGGGACCACAAACTGACATTTTTTTTTCTCTTCATTCGTGTGCCATGCAAAACCGTCTCGCGTACCACCTATGGCACGCTCGCCATAGGTTCGCCATCCCTGCTATATAACATATTGCTATCAAACAACCAACGTGCGACCAGACCAGATCGTCGGAAATATGAGCATCCAAACAAACCACGGGATAATTAAACAGGGCGCATTATCAACAGTTCGAATCAAAACGGTTGGAATTTTTTTCGACGGAAAATACGTCGACCTCGTTCATAGCATGTGTTTATTATTTGAAATATATCTCTCTGAATTTAATACTCTTTCATTATATGAAAGCAAGATGCTCAGTCCTGCGCTTCAGCTATCAGTCCAGAGTAATAATAAATAAATATTAGAGTGAAAAAACATATATTAACATAATTTCAACCCCCCCCCTGGGAATCGAACCTGGTACCGCCAGTATGGTAGCCAAATGTACACTTATGTATATATATATATATATTTATATATATATATATATATATATATATATATATATATATATATATATATATATATATATATATATACATATATATATATACATATATAAATATATATATATATATATCTATATATATATGTATATATATATATATATATATATATATATATATATATATATATATATATATATATATATATATAAATATATATATATATAAATATATATATATATATATATATATATATATATATATATATATATAACGTGGTAATATTTTTCTTTTGTAAATTGCGTGTAAATAATATGTAAAGTGGGTGTATAATAATAAAATAAACAATGTGTTGCTTTGTAATTAAAGTTTATAATTAAAGTTTATTCTTAATTTATCTTTATAATAAATTTTATATCTATCTATCTATCTATCTATCTGATTCTGACAGTTAATAATATTATCGGAAGTCTTTTGTTTAATTCTGAGCGACGCATGCGACATCTGGTAGAACTGTTTTATGTAGGTACTATTTATAAGTACTTAATAAAATGTATAGGTAGGTACCTAGTTATTTTATTACATCTCCCCCCTTGGGGATGAAAATTCATAGTAAAATTTTCACTCGTCCTCCGGATCATCTTCTTGTAGTGAAGGGACTGGTATAAGTTTAGTGATATGATAAAGTTTTTTTTTTTTTTTTCCTCCTATCTTTTTTCCTTCTTTTTTTTTCTTTCTTTTTTTCTTTCTTTTTTTTTTTTTTTTTTTTTTTTTTTTTTTTTTTTTTTTTTTTTTTTTTTTTTTTTTTGCTTCTTGACCCTTTTAAAGTAGACACAGTTTTTCTCAATCCATTTGTTTTTTTCTTTTGAATTCCTTCATTTTTATTCAGATCTCTTAAAGTATCTTCTAATATAACCAAATGTAAAACTTTTAATTGTTCATCTGCATTTTTATTCGATTCTAAAACTGGGTTCCGGCTTAGACAATCTACTTCTAAATTTTTCTTTCCTGGAGTATATTTTATTTCATCTTTCGTAGAAGTTTTTTCTACTTTATTTTTATTTTCATTTTTCAAGCACTGTTTCTGTGTTATTTGTATGTCTTCATTTTTATTCTGATCTTTTAAAATATCTTCTAATTTAACCAAATTTACAACTTTTAATTGTTCATTTGCATTTTCCTTCGATTCTAATACTGGATTCCTGCTCACACAATCTGCTTCGAAATTCTTCTTTTCTGGAGTATATTTTATTTTATATTTTGTAGAAATTTTTTTCACATGATTTTTATTTTTAATTTTATCACTAGTTCTTAAATTTCCATGTCTTCTTTGATTATCTTCTAATCGTTTTCTTTGATCATCTTCTGATTTTTCTCTCTCACTCCGAACATATTGTAGTAATTGTTTTAATACATCTAATGTTTCATAATCCATTTCCAATTAACAAAATTGTCGTTTTATAACGTGGTAATATTTTCCTTTTGAAAATTAAGTGTAAATAATATGTAAAGTGGGTGTATAATAATAAAATAAACAATGTGTTGCTTTGTAATTAATGTTTATTCTTAAAGTTTATTCTTAATTTATCTTTATAATAAATTTTATATCTATCTATCTATCTATCTATCTGATTCTGACAGTTAATAATATTATCGGAAGTCTTTTGTTTAATTCTGAGCGACGCATGCGACATCTGGTAGAACTGTTTTATGTAGGTACTATTTATAAGTACTTAATAAAATGTATAGGTAGGTACCTAGTTATTTTATTACATATATATATATATATATATATATATATATATATGTATATATATATATAAATATATATATATATATAAATATAAATATATATATATATATATATATATATATATATATATATATATATATATATATATATATATATATATATATATATATATATATATATATATATATATATAAATATATATATATATATATATATATATATATATATATATATATATATATATATATATATATATATATATATATATATATATATATATATATATATATATATATATATATATATATATATATATATAAAATATATATATATATATATATATATATATATATATATATATATATATATATATATATATATATATAAATATATATATATATATATATATATATATATATATATATATATATATATATATATATATATATGTATATATATATATATATATATATATATATATATATATATATATATATATATATATATATATAGCTAACTGTTTCACAATGATGGTGTCCAAACTTGAGTCAACGACCCCTTGGAGTTAACGATGGCGGTTTCACGTCCATTTGTTCCTTTTTACGAGGACTAAAAAAAGTGCGCCTATAAATGACCAAATACTTAATCGTCTGATATTGCTGGTGCTTGCGAACGAGTCAGAACCGTCTAAAAATACATTTATTTTGCATTATTACTTCCAAAGCCCTCGAGGAGACATAACCATAAATGCAAAGCCAAGCAACAGGTTGAGATCATATAAATCGTTTTTAAAAACATTAAAAGTGATAATAATTATTCGTTCTTCCCGGGAGAGATGACTTTTCATCCCTCGTCATGGCACATTTATGCAGTAATTCGTTTTCTGTCCAAGCGGCCAGCCCACGGAATGAATTACCACTTCATTTGAACAATGCACCATATCTGATGACTTTCAAGAAACGCCTGAAATATTAGTATCTATCTTTGGAACTCTAACTGTCCGTCATATCATTCTTCCTCGGTTTCTTCTACCATTGAACTGTTTACCTAATCCTGCTTCCTTTGCCTTCCTTGTTTTCATCAAGTGATATTTTTTTCACGTGCAAGAATTACCAACCTCCTAATTTCTAAAGACAGTATAAGGTTCAAACATTCACCATTATCATTAGCCTATTTTTGATTGGATTGAAGATAATGGCTCTTAGCAATAAGCCCACCATTGTACATACATATCGTAGTCATACAGGAGAAAGTGACCTAGTGCATTTTTTACAAAAACGTGATCATTGACTATTTGATATCTTACTAGCTTAATATTGCCCTGAAAAAAAATCCCAAAGGATATGGAATTATAATATATTGATTTGTTAAAAATTACTAACTGCATGTTTATTTTCTTGCCAAGCAAAAGTGACTTAAGTGGCCCACCTGAACATTTTACGTTTTGTTAGTTGGTCACTTTCTCCTGTACGACTACGATATATTCTGCATAAAAAATACAATTACACTTCCACAGACCATTTACGCTTTATGACAAGATCAGCCGCCTAGATGAAAATGTGAAGTTGGCCCAACCACTCACACTCGACAAAAAGTGACGAGTCCGAGAAACAAAACGACTAATTCAGCTAAGATAGGTTGCGTAGGGAAACTTTCAGAATTATACAAAAATGATGTGCCAATTAACATCAAAATCAAAGCTTATGAGCAGTGACCTGTTATGACGTATGGAGTGGAGAAATAAAACCTCACCAAGCAGACCATTCAGCAACTACAAGTTGCGCAGAGAGAGAGGAAAACAAAAATTAAAGCGTGTAATTGATTATTGAGGTTGACGAGGGGGTGGCGAGTGGAGAAGAAAAATTCTGGAGTGATGACCAGTCTCAAAACTTATACTAGGCCAATATTCTCAGAAAGGAGTGCCCGACGAGGGTCCAGAACCCCAACAAATAGCACGCAATGAAGGAGACCTTCACCCAGCAGTGAATGGATGCTGTATAAGAAAATACAATTAAGAGTTGAAACAAATTGGTAAAACAATTGGTAAAAATTACATTGAATTGCTATCTAAATACTGGCACTAATGCTTCCACATGTTTTTTTTACCAAAATAATTCCCGAAGGCGAGATATACATCCATATATACAATATATCCAGCATTCATGAGGTAATTTTTAGCACTTAGATGAACTTTGGATTCCACTCTTTGCCCACATTTCATACGAAGGTGTAACTTCCAGCATATTCTTCTACAATGTGACAATATGTGATGTTTACTGTTTGTGTTCGTATTCAAGGTCGAAGGAGCTGAAAATCGTACAGGTCGAGAATGTATAATTTAAACGGAAAGAAGCCACGTCCAATCAACGAGGCCACGAATCAATGCGGCGGCAAATTCAACTCGTAAACGTAACTTAGAAGGCGCGAGCGAAAGTTACATGATACTGGAGCATGCTAAACGGAAGAGGATAGAACAACGAGAACCGAAATGAATTAGTACAAACATAGCGACACAAACTCACGTACGGATCGTTCAAAGCTAGCGACTCTCCGATATGAATATATGCATAATAAAAACTACCGTCTAGGTACGAATTTGTTTCGATTTTTGATCAGCTCATTTGGTTATAGTTTTACCGACAGTAGTACAATATGTACATATATCATCCGCCTTGCAAATGTGACTGGACATTCAAGAAAAAGGACACGATTTCACTTACTCGAAAGGCGGAATTACATTTCTCACAGCGCGATGCATGAAACCATTAAGACGATAACTTTATTAGTAAAACCATATTTGCCTGCGATTAAAACACATAATTTAATATATCAAATAATTATACGAAAACCATTATTCAAATGGTGTACCAGATCAAATTTCACTTCATCATTTTATTTCAAAACGATGAAGTGAAATTCGTGATAGCTTCATTAAGAAGAGTTACAATAATATCCTTTTTTCATGTAACGCAGTGGAACGGAGTTCCGGCACATTTTTTCATGGATATATATTTTTTTAATTTTCAAAATCAATTAGACGATACAATGTTTGCACTTACATAATTACAATATATATATTAATATAATTTGTCTAGATGATGAAATATGATATTGTATTGAACTATTTTTTTAGTAAAAAGCTTGACATGATGTGAGTTCCGGTACCTTTTTATTTTAAATAACCTTGATAATATATAATACAAAGTACCCAATTATGACCATCAATCAATAATAAGTAATAAAATATACTTTTATTTCGATTTCAATTTAAATACCCTCAAAATTCAATAGGAACATAAATCCAAACGTGTTTTCCAGAACAGTGCATTTTACGCAAAAATAAAAAAAATCAAGACATAATGCAAAAAATGCTATCCCACCCACGAAACTTCCCACATAATACTAATCCTGGGTTTATTAACACAACTCCGTCATTTCGGTCAACAGCGCCTAAAGAAGTTTTAGCTTTTTTTTTCAAGAAAATATTATGGTCCATCGTACACAAATACTAATATAGATAATAACCGCGAAACGTGCAATAGGGGAAGAATACTAAAGCTAAGTAAGTAATACCAAAACAAATAATATTTTAAGAAAAAAATATTCTGTGTCAAAAAGTAAACAAGAGTCCGCCGTGATATATTTTACAATATGTAAAAAAAAACTACACAGTTCAAAAGAAATAAGACATAAAATACGTTTCGAATCATCTGTAAATGCTTTACCCTGTGATAGTCTAAAATGAAATTTATAAAACGTTTTAAAAATTGCACTCATTTTTTAAAAATCTGTAATATTTCGTGTTACTTTACTTTACTTTGTTACTTTCCAGCTTACGAAGTTTCTATGTGGTTCCGTGAATAAAATGATATAACAAAGCAAACATTTTTTTAATACTTGTGTAATTGTATTGATATTGATGAAAGTGACTTCCCTTAACGGATGTTGTGGTTTTTCCTGGCGTTTATTTATGAATTACAACTTGATTGGATTAATAGTTCAATTTTAATATATCAATTAATAGAACTCGAATGAAGATTAGTAAAAATTATTTTTTTAAATCAGTGCAAAAAAATAGAAGATTGATTTATTTCATCGTTTAAAAACATATCGGATCTTCGGAGAAACAACTAATTTATAATAGCGTTAATAATAGTGACTTTATTTAACGAAACCACAAAGGAAAAATTATAATCGATTAAAACAAAATTGGATGATTAAAATCACGATTCTTTATGGTTAACTAACTTAGAGTTACTTCAATCTGAGTTTATTAACGATCCACTCGTAAATTATAAGTTAGGTCCGCGGATAAAATAATTATACCCTTTTAAAGGTGAAGAAACACGATATACCTACACATAATGGTGAATCTTACTTCTTTATTTGCTAATTTAAAATATGAAGTATGACAATTCAATAATATCATGTCATGTCAGAAAGCAGCAGGTACTAAAACAAACAGTGTTAACAAATATATGTTATTTATGAAATTGCTTTGCCTGTTATTTAAAAAAAATATCACGACAATTTCAATTTAGGTACAAAGAAACGTGTTAATTAAAATTTTACGTATTTTTATATGGGATTTAGTTACCTAACTCAGACATTTCCATTTGGCTAAATTACATAATTTGTACAATACCTTATCACAGCGTGTAATTAGTATTTTTTAAATATGCATTTAAAATCTTACACATAAATTGTATAGATTGTGAATAGCAAACAGTATAATATTGATAGTTATTGTTAGTTAGTTGGATTTTTCCACATACGCTAAGTACTTTTTTCAATAAAAATATTTGACGAAATCATCAAAATCGGTAAATTTTAAACGGAAATCTGGCATCAAAAAGTAATGCTTGACAATCTAGTTCAAGATAAACAACACGAAGCGAACAAAAAGCGAGGATATGGATTATAGAAATATACGATTTTTCGGAACTACCAACTGAAAATTTAATAGACAAAATGTTAAAAATTGGGAATATGTACAATCAAATTTGAAATTGATTCCGCGGACATCATGCGCATTGACTTGATAATTTTTAACATCCGGGAGTATCCGGGATTAAAGGTGATTTTTCGAATTTATGTATAAGGTTTTGCTGTTAATTTACCCATAAGAAATGTAAGTTATTATTTTAAGCTCGGGCTCGTCTACGCCAAAATAGACCTACCTAGAGCTGATGGCAGTGCCCTACGTTGTAGGAGGGAGAAGGGCGGTTCTCTGAAGAACTCGCTTCACGTAGGCCCTAAGTGAACCAAACCCTACCCTTTCCAGCACAGCGAACAAAGATATAGACATAGCTAACTGCGGGAAATTAGTGATAAAATTGGCAGAGCAGGAAATCTAGGAAAAACCTTGATACAGTCAAGGCGCGATAAGCACTGAGGATATATCTACCATAGCCTAACACGAGAATATTCATAAATCACCACTTAACTTACGATAAATGATAACATACTTCGGAAAATTAAACTATAAGCAAAAAAATAATAACTTACATTTTTTATGGGTAAAAAAACAAAAAAAAAATATACGCAAATTCGAAAAATCACCTTTAACATGTATCCGTGATACTCCTAGATCTTGCAAAAATTATGAAAATTTTTTGGTTTCTTGATTACCCGAATTCATAATGTGTATTTCCTGTGATAATTTTTCTTTTACTTTAGATTATGTTTACCCCAATTTACCCAAATTAAAAATATTTTCTTTTGTTATCAGCGAAACCCATAATTGGTTTATTTTTTTGTTGTTTTTACACAATTCATGAATATGCTAAACTATCTTGATTTCATTAATCTATATTTTTTTTTAAAAATAAATTCTTTCAAAATTTTGGCAAATGAAGATGTACAATGCGAGGTACAATACGGCTGTCCAAAATTAAAATACAGTAAGGGACATCTTTTTTGTAGTACGTTTTTTTTGCATTTTTGGACTAAGTAGAATCTACTTAGTCCAAAAATGCAAAAAAAACGTACTACAAAAAAATGTCCCTTACTGTGTTTTGAGTTTTGACAGTCGAATAGTCAACGACATATTATATAAAATATTACAACTACCAGCAACTGGTGTAATACGTATTATTGGAAAATCAAATATTTTCTTCTGTCATGAGGTTGCAAATGCATCTCGCAGGATCACCCTACTCAATAATTCCGCTGTGTAAAATAATTCATGCGAAATAAACTATTTTGATTGCCTTTAAGGTTAAATTATATTTTGTAGTCGCATAAATACTCGTAGGTACATACCCATACAAGTTTTATTATTCTCTTAACTGTGCAATTGTTTAGGATTTCCACATCATATTTTTATATATATAACGAGCAATATACACCAAAATATTTTAGTACGCGACAGTTTTTGTATGTTTACGCATATCGCTCACTCCTTTCAAGAACGTCATAAATCAAAAATCGTCAATTTTGAGTTATGCATGTTTTCAGAATGCCTAGAAAATGTACTATACCCCAGAAAAAGAATCATATTTTTAACTTAATATTTACCCGCTACAGGGAAGAAAATGTTGTTTTTTCATTTTGAAGAAAAGGTATTGTTTAATTATTTTTTTAAATAAACTAAATATTTTTCAAATGGAGAAAACACCTTCAGGTTTTACCTAAAAATATCTGTTGCTCAGAAAAAAGTTCAATAAGTGGCTTGATATTTATTTTTAATACATTGTATTATATTTTTAAACTTTAAAAACGTTCTCCTGAAAAATCAAGTTTTTTTGATTTATGACGTTTTTGAAAGGAGTGAGCGATATACTAAATTATGCGAATAGCGAATATGTTTCGATCAATGCGAATAGCGAATCTGAAAGACCACAGAGATGTATTGTAAAAGATACATAATATGCTATATTTGATGACACTGAGTCAAAAAATATTTTATTTTATTTATTCATGTCATCATTAATTTAATTCTTTAGCTCTCCCACGTTCTTGGTTTTATCAATAATACGGTATCGTCCGCACGGGAGATTTTGCCATGCAGGTTTAAACTAGAAATTTAGTTTACACAGAGAATAAATAATAACGGTCCTAACAGAGTACCCTGAGGTATGCCAGATTCAATACTTTCACAGAGCATGCTGTTGAGTTGTTATGATTACATTTATAATTTTTATATTACGTGTGTAAATTCCATATCACAAAAATATTTTTAGTAGCACAGATAAAAAAACGCATAAAAATATGACAAAATAAACAATAATTAATGACCCGAACAAAACCCGCGACAAAGGTGAAACTATAAAAAAATGTTATCGATAAAATAAACATTCCTATTCACGAATCGTTATCAATCGAACGACAAAACAATATAATAATTTCAAAATAAAATATATCCATATTCAACATAATATGTTTTATATAATTATATCTAAATAAATCCTTAGGGACTAAGTCCGGTTTTTCAATGAATCAAACAAATAACATATTTTATTCCGAGTTGATTCAACATATCGCTCACTCCTTTCAAAAACGTCATAAATCAAAAATCGTCAATTTTCAGTTGTGTATGTTTTCGGAATGCCCAGAAAATGTACTATATCCCAGCAGAAGTGGCATATTTTCAACTTAATATTTACCCGCTGCAGGGTAGAAAGTGTTGTTTTTGCATTTTGAAGAAAAGGTATAGTTTAATTATTTTTTTAAATAAACTAAATATTTTTTAAATGGAGAAAAAACTTTCAGGTTTTACCTAAAAAGATCTGTTGTACAGTAAAAAGTTTATTATATTTTTAAACTTTAAAAACGATCTCCTGAAAAATTAAGTTTTTTGATATATGACGTTGTTGAAAGGAGTGAGCGATATGTAATATTTCTGTGTATGAGGTAATTACTTTTTAATCGATTAATAATAAACCTTACAATGAAATACCTTTTTTTTATTAAATGAAGCATCGTATTCACTCAATTATTATTTATATAGACTACAAAATGCATGAAACGGTTGAGTGAGCCTATATTTAGAAAAGAAAATCAATATACACAGATTCCTGGTTCCAAAAGTTTTCACAAGTATTTTATTTTCAGACGTAATAACTTTTTTGATTATTTTAAATACTTTGATTAAAAAATTATTGTTTCTAGTGAGGGAAAGCGACCAAGTGACGGTAATCCACAAAATGGAAAGACCAAATAAAAAAAATTGAGCAGTTCACTTGCAAACCACGTTGTGTTAAAAAATTAAGCTTTTTAGACAATGGCGGCAACCGGTAGAATATTAAATCTTTTACCGATTTAAGCTTTTTGAGAGATTTTAGAAAGAGAACTGTGGATAGGCATAGCGAGTGTAGCAAGAGTATCGATTTTTGTATTCCATTTAATTCCTAACTTAACGAATTTTGGCATATTATGTTAAAATAAATATGGACGTCAATATTTTTACTTTTCTACCGATTGGAATCATTGGCTAAAAAAACATTTTTTTAAACATAACGTGGTTTGCAAGTGGACTACTCAATTCAACTTGTCCTAGGACCGAGATGAAGGGAGGCGAATCGTGCACCATATCCTAGACATCCCACGAAACTCAGCACAAAGCGAGTGAGGAGAAAAAAATCCGAAAGTCTCCCTATTACATCCACACACTGCGCTAAGTCACCTTCATTGCGCGCTGCTCCATTTGTTTCTGGGTCTTCCTCGACCACTGCATCGCAATTTCATCTGCCCATCACGTTCTGCGTCCATTTCACGGATACCGCTTCAGATTTTTCATTCCCTTTTGCCACATCTCCCTGCCTCGCCTGTCTGAATACTCATTCCGTCCCATTCAAATTGCTGTATTTACAAATCGGATTATATTCACATATTTATTGTAACTGCAGACAGTTGGTAGAATTCCATATTGAATTGTTGGGTAATATATCCAAAATAAACAAGGTTTGTTGGATTGAATTCTACATTTATTTATGTATATGTTAATACGTGACGCGTCAGTGTTTGATAATGTACTAAGAAGACGAAACGCGTCACGTATTAACATATACATAAATAAATGTAGAATTCAATCCAACAAACCTTGTTTTATTTTGGATATATTACCCAACAATTATATATTCACATACTTGAGAAACGCAAGAAAATATCATTTTCAATTTATTTTAGCTTATAATTTTATCGGTTAATTTGAAAGAAGAAATGAAGAATTTGTTTCTTCCTCATCTATGCTGAGATGTCAAAAAAATGTAAAAAAAACTCCTAATTGGAGATAATCCAGATTTGTGAACGAGTACTTGGACGCGATAAAATTTTGTAAAATGACGCTTTTACCGACATTTCTTGGTGGAACTGCATTATATTATAATAAAATAACAACTAAAATACTTTTTTTCCGTTTTGATTGTAATTTCGGAGTCGGAAGCTGGTCGGCGAATAGGTCCCGGCAGGTTTATAAGCGGCTCACCTCGGCCGGCCGCTTCAGTGAAGATGCCGTCCCCGCGCGGTGTGTTGCTGCTGCCCGCGGCGCTGCTCGCCGTCCTACTCGCCGCCCCGCTCACCGCTCCGCTCGCGGCGGCCGAGCCCGACACCCGCTACCTCGGGCGGCAGAGCCCCGACCCGAACCCGATCATCTTCGAGGACACGGTCTTCAAGCAGCCCAAAGAACGTACGAACTCATCCTACCTATACTAATAATCTATATTTTTCAACTCCGATTTATCTAATTCTAAGGGCGCTTGTGCACTACACGGAATTTTACAATTCGGCAGTCCGGTTTTTTTTTTATAAATAAAAGCGACTACGACAGTTTAACGTGATCGAGTTCACGCGCACCGTGATCGCGCACCGATACGGAGAAAGACGGACAATTCGCTCACTCCTTTCAAGAACGTCAAAAATCAAAAATCGACAATTTTCAGTTGTGCATGTTTTCGGAATGCCCGGAAAATGTACTATATCCCAGAAAAAGAGGCATATTTTTAACTTAATATTTACCAAGTACAGGGCAGAAGTGTTGTTTTTGCATTTTGAAGAAAAGGTTTTGTTTAATTATTTTTTGAAATATACCAAATATTTTTCAAATAGAGAAAAAACCTTCAGGTTTTACCTAAAAAGATATGCTGCAAAGTAGAAAATTCAATAAGTGGCTTGATATTTATTTTGAATAAATTGTGTTATATTTTAAAACTCTAAAAACATTCTCCTGAAAAATCAAGTTTTTTGATTTATGACGTTCTTGAAAGGAGTGAGCGAATTGCACAAGCCAATCATCCGTATTTTCATGCTAACCGGACTGCCGGACAGTAAAATTCAGTGTAGTGCACAAGTGCTCTAAGTTAGTTCGTAAGTAATCGCGAGTGATGTCGTCGGCGAAGTTCAGTGGGGACAAATTCACAAAACGCGTTTAAAAAGTATTTCGTGTTGAGGTCCGGTATTCGTTAAGTCGCAACTTAATTTTCTCTTAATCCAGGTAACATTTTACGTGATTGATCGTTTTCTTAAAACACAGTATTTGCACAGAGAAAAATAAGTTTTTCTTCGAAATAATTATATGGCTTTGAAAAGAAAGGATTGACTGAAAGGAAACGAGTTTAAAAAAATATATAAAAATATTTTTTCTATATACTTATGTATATTCTAAAAAAAACAACAAAAAACCAATATACATTATTTACAAAAATCTGGCCTAGAAAGACGTGTTACCTCTCCGGCGGTCGGCCGTTGATTGAATTATGTGTTTCGTTGTATCCCCTTAATATATGACATATATTATACAGTATATTATATTATATATACAAACATATATAATATAATATACTGCTAACCATTTTTCGGGTCCGGTTACAAAAAAAAATAGTTTTTGAAGAAAACAAATAACCGAGTGAATTTTGAAATTATTCGATAATGCGATAATAAAATTTTAGTTTACATTAAAATCGGTGTTAAAAAAAGTGTCGGTGTCAAATACTTACGTATTTTTTTCTTCAAAATGTTGCGAATAAAACGAAAACTGGTATACCACACTTCGTCATCAATGTAACGGTAGTATTATTGTTTGAGGTAAACACAATGTTCCGTGAATAAATACTAGAATGGAATCGTAAAAAGTGCCAACTAAGGATTTTCCAGAAGATCAAATTGAATAACATTTTTAAATGTTTTTCTATGTCCACATGGCTTCATAGTGCAAGTGCTCGGCACACTGTGCAACACATCTTTTACTGTGCAGCACATATTTTTAGGTAAAACCTGAATGTTTTTTCTCCATTTGAAAAATATTAAGTATATTTAAAAAAATTCTTAATTTAAATTCTTTTGCATTACATAACATAAATTCAAATACAAAAAAAAATTAATAAAATATAAAAATGAATACCAAAAAAGATACCACAAAGGCATGGCCTGTGTGTGGGTATACAATATAATTTAGTCATAGTAAAGGGTATTCAGGTTTTATAAGTAGAACTAGAATAATAGTGTTAATATAAAATACAAAAAATACTTAACTCTCAGAAAATAGTTTTTTTTTTAATAAAATTAAAAACTTAATACCATAAAAACATAAAATAACATAAAAAAGAGATGAAAAAGTAAAAAGTAAAAAAGCTAGCGTGTACTACAAGAAAAAGGAGCTTAAAATCTGTCTCTTCTATAAATAATCTAAGCAAAGTTTTAAATTTACACAAACTTAGGGAATTAACATCTAACAAATAATCCATGTGGAATAAGTTGAACAGCTTTAAATTAAACAATACCTTTTCTTCAAAATGCAAAAACAACACTTTCTGCCCTGTAGCGGGTAAATATTAAGTTAAAAATATGCCGCTTTTGCTGGGATATACTTAGTACATTTTTTGGCATTCCGAAAACATGCACAACTGAAAATTGTCGATTTTTGATATATGACGTTCTTGAAAGGAGTAAGCGCTTTGTCTAGTATAAATTGATTCCCGACTGGGTCGACATGAAATTTAGTATATACAGTGGCGTGCACAGAGTTTTTAATCACCAGGTAGGCAGTAGGGTTGGGTAAGATTAAGACATAGTAGCGACTGGTCGTGCTTCTATATGGAACGCGAGTAATCCAGGGTAGGCACTGCCTATGCAGAATGCACGCCGCTAAGTATATGTAATATACATATGACATATTTAACTAGATCAAAAAACATCAAATCGATACAGTGTCCTGTGCATAAGTATATGGAGTAAGAAGAAATACAATATATATACGAAGCAACTATTAACAAAAGTTATAGTTAAAGTCATTTACATTTTTGTTTATGTAGATGAAAATCTACATAAAGAAAAGTGTTAATGTTCATTTGTTCAAAATCTTGCATTCTATTACGCAAGTGTTTTTTATATACCTACGACAGGTAAAATCATGTTTTTTTGTATTAAAAAAAAAAACAGTTTTATTTGCCGCAATGTCAGCGCCATCTGTTGAAAACGCAACAGCAACACACGCAATACCAAATATTACTAATGGCGGACGGCGTGCCTCATAAGCATTGCAAAATCAAACATGTCAGAAATGTGTGCTTTTTCTTTTCTTTCTTTCCCATTTAACCAGACTGAGGGCATAGAGTTAGTTATAAATAAATAAATAAAATAATAAGATTGTTTAAATCAATTAAGCAATTATAAAATCAACATGAGATAAGATGTACACTACGGAGGCGGACGCTCGGCTACCGTTCTGGAGGTCCCGGGTTCGATTCCCAAGGGGGGTAAAATAAATAGAAGTGATTTATTCACTGTCATATTTATTCAATATTATCCTGGACTGGTACCTGAAGCGGAGGGCTGATCACCTTTCCTTCATGTGTAAACGATCAAGATAACACTGCGTTTATATGACGCAGTGCCCTATGCACCATTGGGGTGCGGATAAGGGTTTTATTATTATTATTATTAAGATGTTGACTGTATAAGGACAAAAGAAGGGGTCTTAGTTTTGAATGTTTCACACCTGCTCTTTGAACGCAGTTGACTTGAATAGTGTATAAAGCGATCACTTAATCAGCCAACGTCAAGTCGTATGCCCTGTAAATGTCCATACTTCTATATCCCCAACTCAGTCTCTCTTGATACATCCACAAAAATTTTGATCAATAAGATGTTTTTGTTCTGAAGTCAAAACTATGTAGAACCCTCTTGAAGAAGCCAGAGGCGTGCATTCTACATGCATTCTGCAGAAAAGCGTGCCTACCTTATCCTTACCCTACCACACTGACTTCCCTGATTAAAAACTCCGTGAAAGCTCGAAGGGTTAGAGCCATTAGCCATTAGAGAAAAAACGTCTGTAAGTCAATTTATGATAATAATATTTTGATTATCAATAGACTAGAGTTATTATGGTGAAATTCAAGGCAATCACGCCATGATAACGTGTAGCTGTTTTAATAAAAATGTAATTGTTCTATAATGATCATCCGTTGTTTATAATACTCGATTGCGTGAAATTAATTAAATTCATTTGTTGAAGTCCGTTTTGTGAATTTGAAAAGTGACGAGGAAATTAATAAACATATGAATTATATTTCAGTTTGGATTATTTTTAAATAAATAAATTAATTAAAATACTACCGACGATGGCAGGTTTATTTTTAAGATATTATCCACACCCAAAAGGTGTATTTTTTACATACATATTACCCTTATCCGCACCCGGTGGTGCATAGGGCACTGCATGATCGTTAACACACTAAAGAAGGTGATCAACCTTCCGCTACAGGTCCAGGGTAATATTGAATACATATTAGAGTGAAAAATCACTTAAATTTATTTGACCCCCCCCCTTGGGCACCGTACCCGGGGCGTCCAGTGTGGTAGCCGAGCGTGCTCACCATTACACTATGGAGGCGGGGTTTACATAATTTTTAGATCGATTATAATACAGATAATATATTTATAAACTTTATTTAATTACTATTAAAAATATGAGTTTTAAAACACTTATTTACTCCGATTTTAACGACTGATACATTTATAAAATTAGAGCAAAAAATGTACAAAAGTGTAAAATATAAATATAAAAATAATTATTATTTTTGACATCTCATCAAAGATGAAGAAGAATATGGAAGTCTGGGCATTTACGGGGCTGACGACCGACATAGGCTGGTTTAAGTGATCACTTTACACACGTGTAACATTCACCAATTCTACCCATTATTGACAACCACACTACTCAATTTCTTGGAAGTTCTATAAATATGAACCAATTTAGAAACCTTGTTCTTGAATCACTAGAACTTCACTAGAGACATCTATTGGTGAGATGTAAAGAAGCTTTTTACTAAGCAGAAACTCTTATATTAGTATGTGAGGTCCAAACCCTGGATTGTAATCACACACATGAGAAACGCCAGAAAATACCATATTCATTTTTATTATTAAGCTTATAATTAAGGAGATAATCCAAATACTTGTTCACAAAATCTGGATTATCTCCAATTACAGGAGTTATTTTCATAATGGTTAGAATAATGGTTAGAATTATTAATAATAATAATAATAATAAGTGGTTGTCAATAATGGGTAGAATTGGTGAATGTTACACGTGTGTAAAGTGATCACTCAAACCAGCCTATGACGGTCGTAAGCCCCGTAAATGCCCAGACTTCCATATTCTTCTTCATCTTTGATGAAATGTCAAAAAATAATATGAAAATAACTCCTGTAATTGGAGATAATCCAGATTTTGTGAACAAGTATTTGGACACACTCAAAATGTTGTAAATAAATTATCTGGTCAAATTATAAGCTTAATAATAAAAATGAAAATGGTATTTTCTGGCGTTTCTCATGTGTGTGA